>NC_141144.1:81921672-82146069 GCF_053477565.2 Lygodium microphyllum
TAGACAGCACTTCGAACAGAGAAAAGAAGGAGTGAACTAAGAGCTTTCTAGCTAAGTGTCTTAAGGGTTTTACCTCCCTTTTGGAGCCAATAGAACCATCAAATTTATGATCTGAGCATCAGATAACTGATCTTTTCAAGATCCCCTTCTACAAAGAGCTCCACTTCTCACCCACAAGCCCTCTTCTCTAATTCACTATAAATATGAGGCATGGGGAGGCATAAGAAAGCATAAAGAGACCCTGAGAGGCTGTGAGAGAGAGGTAGAGAGAAGGATACCCTCCACGAGATTGTGTGTGTGTGTGTGTGTGTGTGAAGAGTCACCCTGAGAGGCTACACGATTTCCTCTATATGCCACATCCATTGAGAGTTCTTATTGGACAGCTCAGGGTATCATCACATCAGCTTATGATTGAGAGTGGCAGAGCCAGTGGCATCCCACGGGAGGAGAGTTTATGCCCCCTTTGCAGATCAGAGGTGGAGAGTGAGGAGCATTTTGTTCTCAGATGCCCGGTATACTCAGAGTTGAGATCTAGATACACATTGAGTAGCTCACTTCAGGGATGTATGACTGATATGGATTAGAGATCATTTGGCCGTTTTCTGGGAGAGGCATGGCACATCAGAGAGCAGAGCACATAGCGGGTCCCAGTCAGAGAGGGGCCCACCCAGACGACTATTACACAGTTCTTTTAGACAGACAGAGTGAGAGCTACTGTACCAGCCTCCAGCCAGACCTCCGGGCTCACACTACAGTAGGCTGAGGACCAGCGTACCCGACGCCGCACGAGGATCTGTGGGTTTCAGACCCCATAGCCACACCGACAGGAGATCCGGAGGATTCTTGATCTACATCGACAGCAGACTAAGATCTGACGACACTCGACACATTGGATCTCAGATCTCCAGTTTGCTCTTTCTCCACTGCCGATGTACCACATCCTGCATCCAGGAGGGATCACCTGCTATTACAACTTCGACGACTGCTACTACATCCCAGGATAGTATATCTCCCTGCATCTGTTACATATACACATCGCACCACTTTATCACAGCCGACAGTTGTTCCCCTATCACAGCCGACATTTGTTCCCCTTTTGTAGCCATTCTCTGGAGTACCAGAGCTACATACACACATACACATACATGACACTTATCACACTCACAGCACTGTATTTTCAATTTCCAGTTTTTATCTTTTCATTTATCACTTTTAATTTGGATAGCTGGACCTCATCAGTTGTATCACAGTTTGTCTCATAGGCCAGTTTTGGTCTTTAGAAGATGTTAATATAACTTTATTTCTTTCTTTTCTATCTCGATCCTCAACTTAACCATCTTCTCTTATGCTCCCCCATCTTGAATCTATTCCACCTTCTTAATCTCTTGAGTCTACTTGCAGATGATGGCCCCCAAGCGAAGAATGTCACGTATGGATGGCAATCCCATAACCAACAATGAAGCTTCAAACGAATGCATCACCGTCAATCCACTTGTGGTACCGGTCATAAGTAATGTACTTCCAAATTGATAGATGCTTACTTTGATTCCCATATGAGATACGTTAGGCCCCATACTATGATGCACGAGTATAGATCATTTCATCTCACATATTTGTAAGATGGAGCTTGCGAAGTGCATATTGCATATATCAAGGAAAGTTAATTGCACCTAGTTGCATGTGGCTTATTCGTTGATAGAGCAATTACAAGGAAGAATTGGTCAGGGGTTATGAATGGCATAATCATGACATTAAAAATTGTGCATACAAACGCTAAGTAAAATTTTATATAGAATCGCTCGTTGATCCCAAGGGGGAGAGCAGATATGAGATGGAAATGTTATCGCGACTATTCTTGCATTGTTTGGGAAGAATGCAATTGGTTTTGTTGGTTGATCGAACAACATCCTAAATGCTTTTACATTCAACTGGTTGTTAGTTGTTGTTTGGATGATTATTCCAAGTACTTGTGATTTATGGTAAATGCATGGCAAGGGTCTATGATGACAAGTCAATATGGGAATAAAGGAATGGTTTCTTGGAAAATGATATTAGGGCTGAATGCCTTGTTTGTGCTTGATTCTTAAAGGATTTAATTAAGGAAGGATATTTTGCACGGGTGGATCACCTCCATGATCGCACTGCGGATTAACCCAAAGAGGGCATTGCTCGATTCATGGGCCGTAGGTCGAGTGGCGAAAAGGCCAACCACGAGAATGATGTTTCGCTCCTAGACAGCTTGCGGGTCAGTTGGAGAGTCTGGTGGACACCCCTTGCTAGGTCTAGAATGGAGTTGAAGACCTCTGTGGCTCCCAACGTCTGGGCATGTTGGGAGATCCTATTCTAGATAAAGGATTGAGTGTATGGTGCCATGTGAATTGAACCAATTACTTCTGCAGGGGTAGAAAGGATACTGCTGTTGGACAGAAGCAATACATGATTTCTCCTATCTGGGCGGGAGACAAATATTAACTTGAAGATAAGTTAAGGAACGTTTTTGAATCTTTTGTCAATAGATTGCTTTGGTCTGTTTTTGTGTCTGTTCTATGAGTTATGCGAACGAAACCTGTTTCCTAAAAGGCTTAATTAATGAAGATGACTTTAAGTGTCACACATAAATGTGGTAGGACCTAATTAGAAAACTAAAGTTATTAAGGGAAGGAGGTGGGCGAAACCCCCAACGGGTCCGTCCACGGCAGGGTGGTCCCAGAAAACTGGGAGGCTTCTCACAAGATTTTATCGTCATTCGACCTTTAGATATTGTTAGGTTAGAACCTGATTCATGTCGTTTTAGGGGATCAGAATGGGACTATGCCCTACAGGCAGAGAGGTTGAGCGGCGCATCCCTCTCGTTTCCCATTCTCTTTGAACCAAGTGCGGCTTGGGTATCTTTGTGCAAAGTAGGATGTCCAGGATCCAATGCTAGACTACTGTTAGGAGACCTTGGCCACTAGGAGCCCAAATTTTACGTTGATCCTAGTGGGTTCGGCTGTGAATGTTCCGTTGTGAGGCGGATTCAGGAACCCTAGGCGACAAAACTCAAAAAATTCCATGGGAATACCGGGCAACAATGCTTAGATTCGTTTTTCGATAGACCGCTAAAAGTGTGCCTGGATAGCCAATGGGCGGGCACCTCACACAAAGGTCCTCACAATATTACAAAATGATTTTGTGAATGATGCTGAGGTTGAGTCATTATGTGAGTATGCTTCCTTCATGCGAAAGGTCCTCACAAAATCAAGAGATGAAATTTAAAAAGCGTGAAGTACCATGGGAAACTACATACCAAGGTGGAAAGTTTACTCAAGGAAAAATTTACGTGTTCGTATCTAGCATATCTAAACATATACAAGATTTGAATAATTTATCAATGATGAGAACATTTCTATGATCTTGTTTTAAGTGAAACAATTATGCTTGCTTCTTTTTTAGCATTTATCAAAACCATTACTTAAGCACAAGCATTAGCACAAGGATTTTTTGTTTGTTAGCATTCTAGAGGTATTCTAATGTGTATTCTCATTTGTCTTGTTACTACTCATTTTATACATATTCTCATTGAATGGAAAGTGATCAAATTGGGAACTAAGACATCTGAATGAAAATTGGAGAGGGCATTCATGATGGTCCCATTATGATTTGTTAGAAAAGATCAATCTCATTTTATTTTTCTTCAAGGTTGATGGTCACATACCTTCCATGCTTACAAAGAAAAAGTCAATGCTATACAAATTTTACAAAATTTAGGTTCCTTTTGACAAATCAACCAACAAAATGAGAGCAAACACCATACCTATTGTTCCACTCAAACAATATCAATGGAAATAGATAGAAAGGATGTCTCTTTTATATACAAAAAATGAATATACCTACAATGTATTATTTGTTGATAAAGTTGGGGTCTCTTTTGAAAAGTCAACCAAACACACTTTGAGTAGACATCATCAGCATATGATCAAGCCTAGTGTTAGGGTAGTGGGTAAATTTAACGTTTTGCCTCTTGCTTTTTTTTTTTGCATATTTGCACAGATGTACATCGATGAGGACATGCCCTTAGATCTTCCTAAGATGTTGATAAGTCTCATATTGAAGAAACTACAATTAAAACTTATTTCTTTTTGTTCTTCTTGAATTTTCTCCTCCTCTTCATTGCTCTTCTAGGCATGAAGAAAACAAACAAGAAGAGAGAGATAGAATCTTTCTTAGTTTGTTGAGAGATTTTCCTTACCAACTTAGAGTACCAAGTAGATTCTTAGTCACCAAGAAGCACACTATAGGCGTCTTCACTAGCTTTATAGGACATGCCTTACCAACAATTATGGTTGGGCCCTCTCACAATGGGGAGTGTAAAGAAAATACCTAGTCTCTAGCCTTCGGATAGCTTAACCTTAAGCCTATGCACTCTAGTGAGTGAGTAGATGCAATACTACAAGTATGAACGAGACTCCCCCTCGTAGCTCTCCATGGCTTCTTTATTGTTATCATATCAATCATTTATTTCTTCTCTCCCCCCAATTATTGTAAAAATGCTACCTATCAATGCTTAGGCCTCCAAATAATAGAGAAGGTGAGAGTATAAGAAAGAGGATGGAGAAGAAAAAAGCAATGATGATGATGAACAAGAACAAGGAAAAAGATGGCACATGCATGCTTGAATACCTTACTTTCACCACTTCACTCATTCTTATTCACTTTATTCAATGATTAAGAAGATGATAGGAAACTTAAGAAAGCGTCTTGGGTTTCCAATTTATTGATAACAAAGTATGAGTTTTAACAATCAAAAATCACATTTCTTAGCACATTTTGCATATCAAAAGGCCCTAACCCCACAAATATTTTGATCAAGCTTGTAAAAATTCAAACTAAGAGCTTTGTGGATCTATCAATAGGTGAAAGCATGTATAGGTGGCATGCTTTTGGTGATGCTTTAAAGTAGATCCATCATTTAGTGAAAGGATGTATAGGTGGTGCTTTAAAGTAGATAGTTTTAGGGTTTTAAAGTGGCTAGTTTAGGCTTAATATCTTATAAATGGTGGTCTCACACACACACACACACACACACACATAGATTTCAAACCATGTGAAAAGAAAGGTCACTACATTTAATGTTGAGAAATGATAAATGATTTATACTTCAATAATAGATGTCTTGAATCCCATATGCACAGTGAGGAGAGTGGAACAACCCAACTTCTTTAAAGCATTGTACTTGACTATCACTTTCATGATGATGAATACAATATCATGATGCTTTCCTCTTTCAATTAGTATCATTGTCACTATCAGGCCAATACACAAGATTGTCTTTATGAGTCCAAGTTTCCATCTTGGAACCTAATTCACTTGTGTAGCAATTGTCTACTCATTGTCCATGTCAACATGAATTGTCTTTATCTTCCAACCTCCATAGCTCCTGCCATGCTCTAGATCTAACATTTTAACATGGTATCAGGGCTCAACTGAGCATGGTCAGCTCCTCACTCTACTCCTCCAACTCCCTTTCACTTCTGCCCAGCTTGGTGCCAAGTCTTCATTTCCTACTCTAGCTTCACCTTCACCTTCACTGGCACTTTCATGGGGCTACCATGGACAGCAGTACCATATCTGTAATATCTCCACACAATTTCTTCTAGATATCTTTCCCTATGCTCAAGGCACACCATCCTATCAATTCACACATCGACATTGCAAATTGAGTAAGCCGGCATTGTTAAAATTCATCCTTGCTATCCTGAACTGTGCCCGTGCTGCTCGTATGGCTGCCATCATCTCCACACTGCATGATCTATGCTGTCACCATAGGGCTTTGGTAGCCCCCCAAATGGGCTAACCTCAACTAAGATGGTTCCCCAAAATACTCTCTCTGTTGATCACAATCTGAGAAACCCTAATGGTCATCTCTGTGGACAGCCATAACCATTGACCTTCAAGGTCATAAAATCTTTCATTTTCTTACTCCTCTCTGTACATTGAATACTCTATCACTCTGGTCTTACTAAGCACTTAATTTTTAGCAAAGCATCACACTAAATCAGTAAGCAAGAAGAAGATCAAGCATCAATATCTGACATTGAGCTCCAATATAGTTTTTTTTAAAAATACTCATGCAATGTTGTTAAACACTAATCATCTTGTCTCTCTTGAGACATTGAAGTAAAACTCTTTTGTTGGCTGATTTGCTACTGATAAAAAATGGCAAAGCTCAAACAAATAGAAAATCTCAATGGAGAAGGCTTCCATGCTGCCTGGAAGGAAAAGACCATGTACCACCTCATGAAGATTAAAGACCTCTGGGATCTCTTTGAAGATGATGAAGGTGATGCAAATGGCAGGAAAGAAGAGCTAGAAAGCGGATCCTTGCAGTAGCTTCACCAAAAAACAAAGAATGGAAGAAGATGAATAGCAAGGCACTAGGCATCATTTCATGGGGACTAAGTGATGATGTGCTATATATCTCTAGCATCAGAGATGCTAGAACTGCTTGGGAGGAACTTGACAAGATTTTTGGTACCCAAGCAAAGAATTCAAAGGTAAAATTAATCATGTAGTTTTATAAACTAGATATAAAGATAGTGCTTCCATGACCATACATATTAACAAGTTCAAGAGCCTAAAAACCCAGCTTGCAACTCTTAAGAATAATATTGATGAAGATGAAGCAATATCCATACTGCTTGCACTTAAATAAGGAACCATATAAGAATCTTGTGTCCACCCTAAGTAATGTTCCAAGTTTCTCACTTAAAGATATTGAGCACTCACTACTTGATGACAAAAGCAAAGTTAAAAGAAAGGACGCAAAGAAATACACCACCAAAAATAGTCTCCTGTACACTAAAAGCACTTATGGAGTAAAAGGTTGTGGTCGAGGACTCAACACCAACAACAACAAGGATTGGATTATATGTCATTACTCTTGCAAGACTGGCCATACATCCAGTGAAAGTTTCCACAAGAAAAGAGCACAGCAGATGCAGCATGATCACCACCAAAACAATTCATGAATGAAGAAGAAGAAGAAGATGCTTCCGCTACCATCACATAGATTTTTCTAAAGAATTTTTGTTGTATCTTTCATATGTTTTTCGCATAGTGGATCTCTATTTTTCCCTTAGTTGATTTTCTTTGTAAGAACCCTTGCCAAATATATAAAGTTTCAAGCTTTAACTTCACTAGGCTGCCTATGAGCTAGTCTCCCGGGCATGTCACCATGTAGGGGGGAAAAGGCATCAAGTGTAGGGACTCATCATTTGAGGGGGGATGTTGAGAAATGACAAATGATGTATGCTCCAAGGAGAGATGTCCTAAATCCCATATGCATAGTGAGGAGAGTGGAACAACCCAACTTCTATAAACAACTCCTCAAAGTCAGGAATAGAGCCACCTCTTACAAAAATGGAGGTGTCAAAGGACTTGTATGTAGATCCACGTTCATTCAAAGTAATAGATACCAATTCATCATCACCCAAAAGTACATTTATCAAAGCAAGGTCATCCACAATCATCAACTTTATCTCCACAACATAATCACTAATGCTTTGATTCCCATGCCATGCACCATGCACCATGCAATCTTTAGTTTAGTTATAACTTTCTTGCCTCTATGAGAGTGCATACATTTTCTCAACGATCTCTCTAGCATATTTACATGTACTAGCCTCAAGTGCAGGATTTATATCTCTAAAATGCATATAGATATCTGATGCAAAACCTTTCTTTTTTACTTGTCCCATCTTTGTAGGACTTATTTTTTTCTCTAGTATCTTTACGTGTGCTAGCCTCTTTGATAGTGCGGGATCAATATCTCTAAAATGCACCATGCAATCTTTAGTTTAGTTATATCTTTCTTGCCTCTATGCAAGTGCATGCATTTCCTCAATTATCTATGTAGCATATTTACATGTTCTAGCCTCTTTGAGGTGCCGAATCAATATCTCTAAATTGCGTATAGATATCCAATGAAAAACCTTTCAATTTTACTTGTCCACTCTTTGTAGGACTTATTTTTTTCCTATGTTAGCTCTTCAAGAAGTTTAGGGCATGCATCTTCACCTATATTGAGGTCCCATAGACGTCTTCTCATTAAAAATTTCTCCATTGGATGGATAGGACCATATACTATAGTTGTCCTTGGTCAACTTGTCACTGATAATTTGAGTAATTTGTGTGGTTTTTGACATTATGATAGATACAATTAAAAAAGAAACAACAACATGCAATGCACCAAACCACTATTCAAGCATGTGAACAAGTTTTGAGCATTAATCACTCAAATTTGAGACAAAAAATCATTAAAAATGCCTAAGAAAATGTACATAAACCAGCTTCTAATGATATGGCTATCATACATGTGTCCAATTTGTATCACATACATCCATACAACATGTTTATATATCATACATCAGTTGTCCAACAAGAAATGAAAACTTGGCTCAAACGATGCCCGTATGGCCCAAAACACATTAAAATACAATCTAAAATTGACCATTTTTCTAGCTTTTTTTTTCCAAGAAAGATGTCTCAAACAAGCTCAATTTACAATAATTTTCTTGGAAATTTTTTAATATTTTTTACACTTCAAATCAACACTCTAAAGCTCCATAAAATTTTCCTTTTTAAATAACTCAATAAATAAAGTATTAATAAGCTTCATTGCAGAGAGAGAACCTAAACTTGAAAAAATTAGCTCAAGCTTCTTGTAATGTGAACACACTATTTGTGTGCTAGTTTGGAAAATAATAAGTTTAGGCCTTCCTTTAGTGTGAATAGAGTTTTGCAAATAATCAATTCTTTACTTCCAAGTGTTAACACCATGAATATAACCAATTCAATATTGCAAA
This sequence comes from Lygodium microphyllum, assembly GCF_053477565.2. Taxonomy (NCBI): domain Eukaryota; kingdom Viridiplantae; phylum Streptophyta; class Polypodiopsida; order Schizaeales; family Lygodiaceae; genus Lygodium; species Lygodium microphyllum. Next base: position 81,930,516 of record NC_141144.1, read on the forward strand.
GTGTGAAGGTGGTTTGATTTGGGGGGAATCTAACCTTAATATAAGCTTTGATTAAAAAGCTTAAAGGCCATATCTTTATCTTGCCTATGGCTTTCAATGGCCAGGTGGTGTAATCTGATTGAGCCTCTTATGTGGATTGATGGCAATGATTTTGAACAACATGTCCTTTCAACCTGATGAATTAGATTGTGAACCTTAACTTAAACACTAGCCCCTAATAACCAAATCAAATAACCTTCTCTTTCTTTGCTCTATTACTAACAAACATAAGCCCTTTACTTCCCACATAAGTAGGGTCCAAGCCGCCCCCTTGTGCTTATTTCTTGAAACTAGGTCCCCCTTGCTCAAGCTAGAGGTAGCCCCAAGCTTCCAACATCCGATACATGAGCTAATTCAAAACTAGAACTAATCAAAATCTTGCTACCATACATCATTTCCAGCCTCCTTCGGGTTCCCAAAAGGCATTCGAAACCGAGCCCTAATGCCCTAGTTTGAGCTCCAATGGCTCTTCAAATCCATGTGCATGTTTTGGATCAATTAGAAGAAGGATTTATACATGATTTAATGGTGGACGACAAGCTTTCAATTTGATGTAGACCTCAATTCATCACCCTCCTCAATCAGATTCTTGACTCCTGTACTCTTGCTCTGATACCAACTAAAAGTAATCGATTTAAATGCACAATGGAAGGGAGATAGCACAAGATATGGAGGCTCAAACAATCTTCTTCTTCTTCTTCTCTCTTCCATTTAATAGTTTGTACACAAAAGTATCCCACCAAAGTGATAGATACCTTTTGACTCTAAAGTATCTTTACACACAACCTCTCTTTTATATAGTGCATAGGCTTTCTGTAAGTCTTATTTCTCAATAGTTTAAGCAAGAGGGAGAGCAACGTAGTGTGTGGGAACTCCTATAGTTAGAATGTGACATATCTTTCTGTTGAGATATCGAGCTCCACTCGTGATACGCCAGGGTGATCGTTGTATATTTATGTCACCGACTTGTCAGTTGCAGACGCGGTTGGTACACCGCCCATGAATAATAGCTACATGATAGCTATCCTTATCTACTCTAGTTCGTGGCTCAGTTAGTATGCCACCTTAGTTAGTTGAGTTTGGTTTGAGACCCATATATAGGGTTCTTCTATTTCTTTGTACTTGAGTTCTTTTGGCTTACACAACTAAGAAGAGGAAAACTGTTTTCAGCCTCCACCCTTGTGTGTCTTCCCCCATTGTGCAAGCAAGAAAGCTTCAAGCGAGACTCCTTCCTTCTCTCCCACAATCTTGACATGGTATCAGAGCCTTGTTCGTGGTAAGGAGCTCAAGAAAGCAAGCCAAGCTCGCGGTGGTCTGGTAAGAGGAGCAGTGTTGCTTTCATTTCCTGTTTTGGGAGCAGATCTCTGCAGGTAGCACAGCCGGAAATTGCAGGAGTGCATTGTCTCAGGTTGAGACGCCCTTCGCGGTGAAGCAAGAGGGCAGTATATGCTGCGGGAAAGGGCTTTAGCCCTTGGCGACCTTGTTTTTTTGATTTGAGGCCATTTCGGGGCCTGTTTTGCAGACGGAAGTTTTCTGCACGCACTCAAGAAAAGGCTCAGTTCTATGCTGTGCGACCACTGTTCTACAGGTCGGTGAAAAGTTACTGTAGAAATTGCATCGTATGCTTGTGCGCAGAGACATTGGGAGTTTCAGAATCATCCTTGGTTCCTGTTTATGCAAAATCGTCACTAGGAAGTGACTGTGTGGTCAAATACCACTTTCGCCAGTTTTGCAGATTTGCCCTTGTGAGGGTGAAGCTGTGTTTTTTGCAGTGACAGAATTTCTTGCAGTATTCTGTAATGGCGTCTGATTCTCTTTCACAGATTGTCACTGAAAAGCTTGACAAGAACAACTTCCAGGCATGGAAGTTTAGAATGACGAATTTCCTTATGGGAAAAGGATATTGGGAATTTGTTGCAGGAAATGAAGAAGAACCAGTTCTTCCTAATGTTCCCAATCAACAACAAATGCAGGCATTTAAAACATGGCATGAGAGAGCCAGGAAAGTTATGTATTGGCTGTCTATCAGTATTTCAGACTCTATGATTGTGCATATTCAGGATGCAAGTACGCCAAAGGAGGCATGGGATACTTTGTCAAAAATGTATAGCACAAATACGCAAGCCAGGAAAATGCAGCTCAAGCAAGAGTTGCATAATGTGCAAAGAGAAAGTATGAGCATCAACGACTACCACATGAAGGTGAAGAAGATTGCAGATGCACTTGCTTCCATTGGGTCACCAGTGGAAGATGATGATTTAGTTTCCGTGACCTTGAATGGTCTAGGAAAGGATTATGCACAGTTTCGGACATCCATTTCAGTTCGTGAAAGATTTCCTGATTTTGAGGAGTTGATTTCTCTTCTAATTTCTGAGGAACAAAGAAATGGTGGTGCATCTTCTTCAGGAGGAACTTCAAAAGAAGCTGTCTTCTACTCAAATACTGGAAGAGGTAGAGGCAGAGGTAGAGGAGGCCGATTTGGAGGCCGTGGCAGAAATCAGAATATGCAGCAAACTCAAGAAAACCAGTCCTATGGAGGAGGACGTGGTAACTCTAGAGGCAGGGGGAGCCAAAGAGGTCGTGGTGGATGGCAAAGAGGCCAAAATGCAAACAGTAATGTTGAATGCTACTACTGTGGTAAAATGGGTCATATGGCTAAAGACTGCTATAAAAAGCAGAATGACATCATGAATGGAAAACTGCAACAAGGAAATTATGCATCTTCTAGTAGACAGGGTGATGACAGAAATGAGCATTTGTTCATGGTGTAGCACATGAACAATTCTATGACAAGTGCAGAAGAAAGCAATGATGTATGGTATGTTGACTCAGGTGCATCAAACCACATGACAGGTCATGCAGAATGGATGGAGGATGCAAGGAAAATGGAAAAACCAGGATTTGTGGAGACTGGTGATGATACTGCACATCCTATTGTGCAGATTGGAAAAATTCCCTTGTCTATGCAGGGTGGAAAAAAGAAATACCTGTCCGATGTATTTCATGTCCCGAATATCACCAAGAATCTGGTTTCAGTTGGTCAAATGGTTGAACAGGGCTTGCAGGTCAGATTTAATCCTCATGGATGCTTTGTTGAGGATATGAAAAATAAAGGTCGCTTGATAGCAAAAGGAAAGAAGAAGGGCAGAATGTTTACATTGGATGCAGACATGTCTGAATTGAGTGCAGCAATGTTTGCACATGGGACCGGTGTAGTTGCAGATATTGATATCTGGCATAAACGCATTGGTCATGTTAATGTACAGCGACTTAAATCAATGCAGGCCCAAAATATTGTTGCAGGATTGCCCAAATTCAAGGTTGCAGAAATGCATAAGGTATGTGAAGCCTATCAGTTTGGAAAACAGGCAAGGAAACCATTTCTTAGACATGTTCAAGAGAGTGAGAAGCCATTGGAATTAATTCACTCTGATGTGTGGACAACTAAAGCTGCATCTCTTGGAGGCTGTCATTATTTTGTCAGTTTTATTGATGACTATAGCAGAAAAGTTTGGGTGTATTTTATGAAAAAGAAAAGTGAAGTTTTTGGGCATTTCAAAACTCTTAAAGCTATGGTTGAAAAAGAAACAGGCTTGCAGATAAAATGCCTAAGGTCAGATGGAGGGGGAGAGTACCTCTCAAATGAGTTTGCAAAGTTCTTGCAGGAGCATGGCATAAAGCAGCAATATTCATGCAGTTATACCCCACAACAAAATGGAATTGCAGAAAGGAAAAACAGGCATATTGGAGAGGTATCTCGTGCCATGCTCAATGAAAAAGACTTGCCAGATTTTTATTGTGCTGAAGCAGTTGCTACAGCAGTCTACATAATGAACAGGACTCCCACTGCAGCAATACATGGAATGACTCCAGAGGAGAGGTATACTGGTAGGAAACCAGATATTTCTCATTTGAAAATTTTTGGTTGCATTGCCTATGTACATGTGCCAGATGAGCTGAGATCCAAGTTGGATCCAAAAGCTGAGAAGTGCATCTTTATTGGTTACTCTCTGCAGCAAAAAGGGTATAGATGCTATAACCCTTCTACTCGTAAGTTTACAGTGAGCAGAGATGTTGTTTTTGATGAGATGAGTAGCTGGTATAAACCAGTAAATGTGATTGATGATGAAGATGCACAAAATGGTAATGCTACACAGAATTCACAGCAGCAGTCACAAAATATTAGTGGACCTGGAGCGTCCTCTAGCAGTGGTTCACATTCTTCGCCATGGACAGGCAGATTGAGATCAGGAGAATCTTCTCAAAGCAATGCAGATAGTGGTATGCAGGTATCACGAAAAGGAAAAGAGAAGGTTGATCAGCCCATGTTTGATGTGAATGCAGGTCACTCTTATGTGGATGGTGAATCCAGTGGCTCAGAACAGAGCATTGATGATGAGTTGGGTATTCCTTCTATTGTTACACCTGGAGTAAGGAAGACCAGGGATGTTTTGAGAGCACCTGGGAGTGAACCTACTTTGCGCAGGTCTACAAGAGCTAGGTATCCTGTGGATAGGCTGAAATATGATGGATTTACAGCCATTCACTATGCATATATGGTCAAAGTGATACAGGAACCAGAACCCACATCTTTTGAGCAAGCCATGGGAAAAGAAAAATGGGAGAAAGACATGGATGAAGAAATGGATGCCTTGGAAGCAAATGCTACATGGGAGTTAGTACCTTTGCCTAAAGGTAAGAATGCAATTGGCTGTAAGTGGGTTTATAAGGTGAAGCACAATGTTGATGGTTCTGTGAATAGATACAAGGCAAGATTAGTAGTCAAGGGGTATGCACAAACATATGGCATTGACTATGAAGAAACATTTAGTCCGGTTGCAAGGATGGCAACCGTAAGAGCAGTCATTGCTATGGCTGCATCAAAGGGATGGTCTTTACATCAGATGGATGTAAAGAATGCCTTCTTGCATGGTGATTTGCAAGAAGAGGTCTATATGGAGCAGCCACCAGGTTATGTGCATGCTGTTCATCCTGAGTTTGTTTGCAGGTTGAAGAAAGCCTTGTATGGCTTGAAGCAAGCACCTAGAGCATGGTCTGACAAGATAGGACAGTATCTTGTCACTATTGGCTTTCAGATTTCCAAGGCAGATTTCTCACTTTATGTGAGAAAAACAGAGAAAGGTATTATGCTGCTTGTCATTTATGTTGATGATTTGATTATGACAGGTGACAGTGATGAAGATATCCTTCATGTGAAAATGCTATTGAAGCAGAAGTTTGAGATGAAGGATTTGGGAGAGCTGCGTTATTTCTTGGGCATTGAGGTGATTAGATCACCAAGTGGGATACAGCTCTTGCAGAGGCAGTATGGATTGGACATGCTGTCCAAATATGGGATGACAGGCTGTAAGCCTATTTCAGTTCCTTTGGAGCAAAATGTGAAGCTGAGCACAGATGCAGGTGAGCTTCTAGAAGACCCTACTATGTACAGACGCATAGTAGGAAGTTTGATTTATATGACTATTACCAGGCCAGATTTGAGCTATGCTGTTGGATTGGTAAGTCAGTTTATGCAGGCTCCAAGGAAACCACATTTGGATGCGGCTAGACGCATACTTAGGTATGTGAAGTCCACATTGCAGTATGGACTATTTTATGAGACTGGGGTTCAGATACAGTTGCATGGATACACTGATGCTGATTGGGCTGGTAGTATTTCTGATAGACAATCTACCAGTGGATATGTATTCTCTTTTGGGAGTGCTGCAGTCACTTGGAGCAGCAAGAAACAGCCTACAGTTGCCTTGTCGAGCACAGAGGCTGAGTACAGGGGTGCAGCAATGGCTGCATGTGAGGTAGCTTGGTTGCATAAGCTACTTTATGATATGCATCAGGCTACAGATGGGCCAGTTGTCATTTATTGTGACAACATGAGTAGTATACACTTGGCAAATAACCCAGTCTATCATGCTAGAACAAAGCACATTGAGGTGCATTATCACTATGTGCGAGAGAGGGTTTTACTAGGTCTTATTGATCTAGTTTATGTCAGCACAGAGGATCAGGTAGCTGACATATTCACGAAGGCATTGGGCGCAGAGAAGCTGCGCAAGTTCAGAGACCTGCTTGGTGTGCAGGAATTGGGATTGAGCTCGAGGGGGAGTGTTGAGATATCGAGCTCCACTCGTGATACGCCAGGGTGATCGTTGTATATTTATGTCACCGACTTGTCAGTTGCAGACGCGGTTGGTACACCGCCCATGAATAATAGCTACATGATAGCTATCCTTATCTACTCTAGTTCGTGGCTCAGTTAGTATGCCACCTTAGTTAGTTGAGTTTGGTTTGAGACCCATATATAGGGTTCTTCTATTTCTTTGTACTTGAGTTCTTTTGGCTTACACAACTAAGAAGAGGAAAACTGTTTTCAGCCTCCACCCTTGTGTGTCTTCCCCCATTGTGCAAGCAAGAAAGCTTCAAGCGAGACTCCTTCCTTCTCTCCCACAATCTTGACACTTTCTTTATTATATTGTCATGTAAAGTATAAATAATTAAATGATAGTAATGGGTGCCTGCCACCTAAAGTGTAAAGGTGTGTGGGATGCACCACCTACTCTATACTTGGCCTTGAATCTAATATAGAGTTCAATGTGCAATATACAAGTACTATATAGTTAGTAATAAAATTAATGATAGTTAATTCTAGATCACCAAAAACTAAAAGAAGTTAGCACCTTTGAAAACTCCAATTACGTGAAAAATAAGGAGGCACCACCAAAGTTGTAGCAATACTACTATCAAGAGGTTCAACACTGCAAGAGAGTGATATGGCAACATCAAAAGTAGTATCATAGTACTTGAAAGTGATGCTGACAACACAAAGAGGTGGGAAACACTTCCAAAAAATCAAGAAACAATAGGGGCTGATGTTCAAAAATAGTGGTTTGTGAGCACTTGAGACTAGTATGGTACATAAGAGTCAGCACATTTCATTGTTGTTGCATACCAAAAATAGTAGGGGGTGATGTTCAAAAATAGTGGTCTATGAGCACTTGAGACTAGTATAGTACATAAGAGTCAACACATTTCATTGTTGTTGCATAACAATTTTCAATGTTTACCAATTAGTTATAACCACTTCACAATGGGTTCAAATGTTGAACGTCAATAAAGAGTGCATAAATTTTTTTTTGAAGTGGTGGTAACCATATGAAAGTGTCCACCAATCAATGGGAAGATGTGACATATCAATAGAATAAACTGACTAAGCAATTGCAAATGGTGGCTACCCACTCAATGAAGATCAATGACTTATCAGTGGTTGCTACCACTTGGAAGTGATGAGTAAGCAATCACTAGGAAGATGTGAACTACCACTAAATATTGTGACTTACCACTCAAGAGTGGTGAGAAACCACTCCTAAGTGAAAACCAATCACTTATGAATGATGGTCCACTCATGAAGGAAAAGCAACTACTCTTAAGTGGTTTTCCACCACTTGGACTTGGTGATCATCAATTGAAAGTGTTAATCCACCACTTTTAACTTGTAAGGTACCCATTGTGGTTTCTTATCAATGGTACCACAAAAATTGAAAGTGGTGGCCACAAACAAAGGATTCACATCCACAAATGGCAGGCATAAATATGTGATCTACAACAACCACATGAGTTTAGTTAACAAATATTCACAAGTGGCTTACTATTGGTTAGTGGTGGTGACAAACCTTTTGTCATGGGCAGCATACCCCTTGGAAGTGGCATGCACTACTTGAGGTCATGAAGGACCACTTAAAAGGTGGAAAAACACTTAGGAATAGTGGTGCACTACTTGCCAATGGTAGAGCTCCAAGTAGAGGACTACTTTGAAATGGCGGTATGCTACATTTAAGCGGGAAAGAAACTCACACGTGGGCATAAAGCTTTTGTAAGTGTTGGCAAGACACTTGAAACGATGACATTTTTTTGTAAGTGGTAGCAATCACTTGAAAGTTGTCTACACAACTTTTAAGTGTAAGGCACAAATTGTAAGGCAAAGTACACTACTTGGAAACGGCAGCTCACCACCTAGAAGTGGTAATGCTCCAATTACAAGTTCTATAGGAATACTTGGGAGATGTAATGTATCGCTTGTAACTATGAGGGGATTAGTTGCAAATACTAGCACACCACTTATGAGTGGTGGAGGAGTAGTTGCAAGTAGTAGACAACCGATTGCAAGAGGTAGGGACTAGTTGCAAGTGGTAGGGGATCAATTGCAAGTGGTGTTGGATACCACTTATAACTTTTAGAGGAGCAATTATAAGTGGTAGGGTACCACTTTCACATAGTTCTTTTTTGAAAATATTTACAATTAATATACTACTTGGTAGTGGTATTGGACCTATAGAAAGTGGTTACTAGATCACTTGAAAACTTTTTGCAACACTTCTTAGAAAGATGCCACAATGTGCTACTCTTCCCAGGGGGTGGCACATCACAAGGGGTGCCAATTTTATAATAAGATGCCACAATGTGGTACCACTTGTGACGGGTGGCACAATGCACTACCACTTTTGCAGGGAGTAGTATATCGCTTATGAATGTAGTGCCCCACTTTCAAGGGGTAGCATTCAAGTTGAAAGTCATAGAGGGGACCAAGGTAAAAGTTCAGGGGTGAATTTTAGCGCAAAGACATTTGTTGTCCCACATATACAAATATGTACATGGTGGTCTAAAATTTTCCCAAAATTTATTTAAAAATAGGGTTTTCTCTTAATATTTTTCCAATTTTCTAAACTCTTCAACGTTGATCAAGCAAATATTTGTTCACCTTTCTACAAGCTAAAAATCATGGGGGTCCCTTATTTTTACCCTAGAGGGGACGAGTTACAACTATTAATGCACTACATGTTAGGGTTAATGGACACTTTCATAGTATAGCATACCTTTTCTAATGGGAGGCACATAGCTTGTAAGCACTTAGGAGGGTAAAATGTTTGGCCTAAAGCTAGTAATGCACCACATGTTAGTGGTAATGATCATTGAAGTTATGAGAATATGATTTGATAGATGAGAGAAAAAAGAAGCTATAATTAAAAGAAACATACAAGGGAGAAATCAAATTGTATCTTGTATTATGTACATAGAACATTTGCTTCAATCTCTATACAACTTCACTATCACTTTTAGACTTACAACCCTATGAACAAGATGTAACTCAATCAAATAACACTTTTGAGGTGATAGCGCAAACCTAAACACTTCAGTTTAAAATATTTTAGAGATTACAATACATCAATCTCCACACTCACAATGCAAATAGGACCTTAAAACATACTTGATATATCCCTATGACACAGTTGAATCAAAAAAGCCCAAAGACTATGTATTAGCTAGGCAAAAGCTTCAAAACCATTGTATTCTCAACATAAAATCTTTGCACTCTTTCACCTATAGTAGTAGGAAAGGAAAATTCCAAAATTTTCCACAAATACCCTCTTATTAGATACTCAAGATGCAAGAGAGCACCTAAATCAAGGTAAAATCCACTATAAACTCTAATCACAACTCTTCAACCCTAGAAATTGTTATACAATAGCTGTAAAATACTCCCAAATTTCACCCATATATGAAGAGTACATGCATCCATACACATACGAAAGTTCTTCCTTGTTTTTTGGGACTACCCTTACTTGATTTTCCTATGTTTTAGTTCCCACAAAAAGCATGTGTCATCAAGATGGAGTTTTATTGTCTCTTCTTTCAATATTTGTTGGTGCCAATTTGGGTGTGCAATTTGTTGCAAAAAATTTGGAGGCTACCTTGGAGATGATGGTCACATCAAACTTCACTAACACTTTGATCTTGGATATTTAATTATCCATTTAGAAGTTTGACAAGGAATACATGACATATTTTGTTCCAATTGACATGTGAAGTGACTTTTGCTATCATACACTAGCACCCAATCACCTTCCTCAATAGCTCTTGGTCTCAATCCGTGCCTTCTATCAAACCTCTCTTTATTATGAAGTCTAGTCTCTTTGAAAATTTGCATTGCAACTTTCAAATTTTGTCCATATATAAGCTTTGTTGGCATGTATTCGGTATTAGCACTATGTGTGGTTATATGGAGGCAAATGCAGCTATTCTTGTACTCTATGTCTACATGCATTTTCCCTCTTTCACTTTTATCATTTCCTTGTAGATTATATAATGATAGAAATGCCAAATTAATCCCCAATCTATAGAAAAATTCTCTTGCTGCATTACCATCAAGCTATCCTCTATATGCACTAATTTTTCCAACACATCCATACCATGTATAATACATCCTCCAAAGAGACCTACAAATTGCACTAGTGGTTTTTTTCCTCAAATCTTGACCTTTAACTCGGTTAGTTAGGTCTTGTCATGAAAGAACTATGTATTGCATCTACCACAAACCTACATGCATAGTCACAAGATCAACAACCAACTTATAATGCATGGAAAGATGATATGTAGAATGCAAACCATCTCTATGGAACACTGAAGAGTATATCTGGTGCATCCTAAAATTCACAAATCGATATACATCATTGTACATAGCCTTCCACCAATAATCCTCCTTGAATTTCTCAAATTTTTTTCTTATACCTCCTATGATGAGAAGCCCATAAGCTTTCTCATAACTTGCAAGTTGCATGATAGCGCTGGTCACAAACTACCCACAGTGGAGAACCTCTCTTCTTCTTTGGATGCTTCCATAAAAAACCATTCTTCAAGAAATAACCATACACTTTCACTCTCATTCTTTTAAATTTTTCATTTGTGCATGCATCTCTTTTATCCAAAGTACTTAAGTACTTGCCAATCTGTAATCATTCTCCTTCGTAGAATTCTTCTACAAAGATCTGTACTAAAGATACATGCATTCATGATCAATTCAATAGGTTCTAAATTTAGCCTCATCATTATTATCCAAAAAAATCTCATCATCCTCATACCTAGCTCTAGATAATATTGAGATTTATGCAATCACACTCTTCAAATAGCCTCTTTCTATGGAGCAATAGGGCAAGGGACATGCAACATCCTAGGAAAAGCTGCCTATATCCCATATGCACAGTGTAGGAAAGTGCTACCATCATGGAACTTTGAAGCAACATACTTCAATATCATTTGAATGCAATGCTATTTTTGTACTTTTAGCCTTGTCTCTCTACTCAAGATTGTGTTTGTGAGTCCAAGCTAATCTATCTTGGAACCTAATTCACTTGAGTAACAATTAGTGTGTTTAGTCTCAACCATCATGTCTCTTGTCACTAACTTTCACCCTCCTTAGCTAAACCTTGCTCAAGGATCCTTGTTTCTCAACATGTTATCAAAGCCATGATGAGCTTGGTTTAATTCAGCTTAGTGTTCCTCCATCTTCCCACAACCTTAGTCTAGCTCAGCTCCAATAGATGACTTCATCTCTCACTCCATTTTCACTTACCTCTTTTGTTTGCCATAAGCTAGCAAGCACTCCAATCTCTTGGAGCTCTTGGATCTCTCTATACAAACCATATCTCTCCATGATTTCTTCTTAGGGAACCTTCTACTGCTTCAAGCACAACTTCCTACTACCTCACACCTTGCCATTGAGCCCTATGGTTCCTGGCATTGCAAATATCATCACTCAATGTCCAAATCTACGCCTTTTTTAATCATATAGCTTGTTTCATCTCCCTGATCTATAGTTCTCGTCCTACCAGCATAGGGCTTTTGAAGCCTATCATATGAGCCTTCTTCCCATCAAAAAATTTGAAAAAATGATGCATTGTAGCTCATGCCACAAGAAAAAAACCATTCAACCTATTGAAACCCTAAAGGAAGAAATAGTCACTTGCCCTAAAACTCATTTTTCACTTCATTCTCTTACTCCATTTGGTTCAACTAGGCGATTGCCACTCTAATCTGCTACTATTACACTCAGTTTTTCTAGTAAGATTTACACATCCAATCAACAATAAAGGAGGGGAGAAATCTACAACAACATCAAGCTTCAAGCATAGTATCTTTTGATACTCATTATTGATTCTTGGCATGTGTTTCTTGACACATCCAAAAAACTCATTTGTTGGTCTGGTTTGAGATTTTTGGTGCTGATTTGCTATTGCTCCTACCATCTAGTATGGGAAATAGTCACCATCATGCCACTTCAAAGGAATAGGTTTCCACACTTGGTAGACAAGGATCAAGTTTATCCTAATGAAGAAGGACCTTTAATCAATAAGTAGTGGCCAAGTGAAGAAACCCATAGATGTTGCTCTTGTAGAAGGATGGAAAAAGAGTGATGATAAAGCCTAAGACATCATCTTTGATGACAATTATATCCACCATGTAGACACATGTGACACATCCCATGCTACTTGGCAAACATTTTGACACACTGTTTGGTGCCCAATCTAAATCTTCAAAATATAGATCTTTGATTCATATTTTTAGGTTAATACATTCCTTGTAACCCATCTTAATTATATGAAAAGTTTGCTAGCTCAACTTCTAAGGATTAATTTAAAAATGGATGAAGATAAATGCATTAGAGTTTTGCTAAAGAGTCTTCATCTAGAGTCTAGTAATGTCTCCACCATACTAGTTAATATGCCTGATCCCAAGCTGGTAGACATCAAAGCATCACTTCTAGAGAGAGAAAAGCTCAAAGATAAAGCAAAAGAAAGCACTTTAAAGGAAGAACGGGTTCTCGATGTCAATAACAAGTACAAAGGGAAGAAAGACATTGTCTGTGACTTCTACAAAAGAATGGGACGCATTGACAATTTTTATCATGCCAGGAAAAGATCACAGAAGGCCTACCTAGAAATTGTCAAAAAGAAGAAGAAGACCATGAAGAAGAAGAAGAAGACACTCAAGAGTAGAAGGACAAGCCTCATTAGTCCTTCTATTCCCACTATTCAGACCAACTTTTTTAAACCTTGTATGTACTTGCATTATTGCTCCAATCATAATCTTTGTAACCCTCATGTGGCCTACGCACTATAGCCTCTACACACTTAGTGAGGCCTTGTGATAGCCTCTAGTTTTTATGGTTATTTTATTCATATCTATATTTAGCAACGTTCTACTCATGATAATCTCTATATACCCAATGTTTGTATGGTTGTGATTGAGGAGGGGTGTTGTGATTTATGCAATCACACTCTTAAGACATCCTCTTTGTATGGAGAAGTAGGGCAAAGGATATGCAACAACATAGGAGAAGCTACCTATATCCTATATGCATAGTGTGGAAAAGTGCTACCATCATGGAACTATAAATCAATGCACATGACTATCATTTGAATGCAATGCTATTGTACTTTGTACTTTTAGTCTTGTCTATCTATACTCAAGATTGTGTTTATGAGTCCAAGCTAATCTATCGTGGAACCTAATTCAGCTAAGTAAAATTTAGTGTGTATAGCCTTAGTCATCATATCTCTTATCAAAGTTTTGGAATTATTTTTTATCAATTCATTTCAAGTTCTATGTGGATCATGAGGCTCTATCCTTCTTTCTGATGAACAAAGCCGATGTAAAAGGAAAAACAATGAGATGATTTCTCTATTCCAAGGGTTTGATTTTGAAGTGGTCATTAAACCTAGGCATTCATGTGTCTTAGATGATCATCTATTTCGAATCCCTCAGAGTGAAGAAGAGGTGCAAGATGGTCCAAACCTTTCTAATTATCTCTGTTTCTAGTGGAGATTTTAACCCCATGGTATGCAAAAATTGCCAACTTCTTGGCCACACAACAATACCCCTTGGTATCTCTAGCAGAGAGAAGAAGAAGCTTCTATTGGAATGAGCCACCTCCACCCTGCTAGGTGGTGGTCTTTACAACAACAAGAAAGGTAAAAACAAAGTACTATAGAGATGTATAGCAATAGGAGATGAGATTGTGGTCATCTTGAAGGTATGCCATGTGGTAGAAATTTTACAAGAGAAGCCATTTCTTTTCAGCCATCAATGATCATGCAACTTATGCAATATGCCCATTTTCCCTTTTTGCAACCCCATTTTTCTATGGGATATACATACAAATAAACTGTCTCTTTATCCCATGAGGCCTTAAAAAGTCACTAAACTTATTAGAGAGTTATTCTCCCTCTCCATTTGACCTCAAACACTTAACTTTTAAATCTTTTTCTATTTCAACAACATCCTTGAAAGTTTTGAAGTGCTAAAGCACATCACTTCTTTCCTTCATGAAAGACACCCATAGCTTTCTTAAACAATCATCAATGAATGTGACAAACAATTTGCTACCACCAAGATACATATTTTATTTTGTGTATGCTCTCAAACATCTATATGTATAACATCAAGCATATTCTTACTCACATCTCTATTATTTAAAAAAGATTATCTTACATGCTTACTAAACTAACATGCTTTACACACTATTAAATTTTGCAACTCTAAAAGTATGCAACCATGTAATCAACCCATTGGACTACATTAATTTTGACCTTTGCACATTTGCATGTCCAATATGTTTGTGATATATTTTAACATCTACAACAACTCCTTTGCCTTTAGTATACATCGGTTCATAGTAGGAATTACAATATCTAAAGTGAACATGCAGCCAACTCTTCTTCCTTTTGCGACCAATCTATATTTTTTATGAAAGTCTTCCATAGATCACCTTTTGTTTAAATCAAACCTCCAATCCCTGCTCTACCATTTTGCCAACATACACTAAATTCTTTGTGATGGATGGCATATGTAATATATCTGATAGTCTATTTGTTTGACCATCGTGCAAGGATAAGGAAACTTTTCCAATGAGTAAAATTTGATGATATGAATCATAACCATTAATACACACAACAAAAATTGAAAATAAAACTTAGATTTTGTAAATCTTGCATATCTCCAAACGAATTAGGATAGCTAGTCATATGAGTAGATACACCTAGATCATCTTGTCATACATCATCATGTGTCTCCTTTCCTGTAATAGCATTCATCATATGTTGCATAATAGATAGACACTTATTTTTATCTTCATTCTAATGCAAAGACGATACATAGTTTCTTTATTGCAATTTATCACTATAGATATCATCCTTCTTAACATACACTAGGCTTGAATATGAATTTTTTTTCCACAATAATGACAAACAATACCAAAATCACTAGAATATCTACACCATCATCCACCTCTTCCTCTAGAGCTCCCCCTACCTCTAAAGTTGTCATGGCCTTCTAAAACATGCATTTCATCAAGTTTCTAATTTAACCTATTTTTTTTGTTATCACTAGCACATCCCATACCATATCCTCTTGAAGAGCATATGTCACGTCTTCTTTCTAAACTTGAGTAAAATACTTGGACTTGTTCATAGTTTCCTTTAGATGATTCACCCTGTGTATTGATCTCTTTAGTGATCATAAGAGAGACCAACTCATCAAATTTTGGAAATGGCTTCTATATATACATAGAAGTAATTAGAAATTTTCCATGCCTTCTCATTTTATTAAGGCCATCCAAAGTAGATGAGACCAAATCATCATCATCAAGCATTGCATTAATAGCTACTAAGGTATCTCCAATACTTCTCACTTTCAAAGCATACTCATTTAAATACATCTTTTCTTTCTTCAAAGTATTCAACTCTTACTTGAGTTTATTCTCTATTCCTTTATATTTACTAAAAACATGTTCTCAAAAATTATCTAAGCTACATGTGAAGTTTTTACATTTTTTGTGTGTCCCAACATAGTATTATCAAAGATTGTAGATAGCCAATACATCACCTTTTTTTCTTCTGCGTTATATTCCTTCCACACCTTTAATTCTTTTATAGTCACAACATTACTAAGTTCTGGCTCATTTTCTTCACCTGAAACAAACTCAAGAGAGGCCTTTTCTGATAAGGAAGTTTGTTACACAAAACTTCTATTATGGGTAGTGGTTCTTGTCAAGCTTCTCAATGATGGGGTTTTTATTGTTCTCTGCCATTATCACATAATTAACATAAAATAGCAAGAAAGCCTTCTCAAACCTTTTACAATAACTGCACACGAACACGCCAAGTAGCCTCTTTCACTAACTTTTGATTGACACAACTAAAATCACAGTATATTCCAAAATGGTTGTCTACCTCGGGGAATTCACTCTATGTATACCTTTTATATCACGTGCATTCAAGGCTTATTTATAAATATCCTTATATGTGAATTTTCCCTTGATAAAACATAACCCTTTTCTATTCAATCTATAAATAATCTCTTTATATGGAACCCTTATGTATGTTAAAAAATGTGTAAAAATAGTATTTTTAAAGTCCTTTATGTTGAACCCACGTGATACATACATATATTTATGAATTAATCTCCCCAATTTGTCTACAAGCTTGTGGATCTAAAAAAAGGCCTAAAATGACCTTAAATGGACAAAAAAGAAATGGTTAGCCCCTAATTTGTAGAATGTATAGTACTCTACTTGCATACCAAATCTCATAGTAATCTGAGATTTTTGTTCAGCCCTACTTTAATGCCTCCATATACACTATCCAAGAGAAAGAGTGGAAGAATGGGAGAGCTTCTTATCCATTTCTTGCTTGCTCAAATCCTTGCCTCTTCTCCTTTATTTTAGCCTTCAAAACTAGCCTCTCTCAGTGGTACCATTCTGATACCATATCACAAATCCCATGTTGGGGGGACTTACTTGACTTGATATGATAAACACATACCATACACACAAGAGGAAGCTCACTCAATAACAAAATAAAAAATATGGAGTTCAAAAAATTTTATTGGTTTTTTCTTTTTTCTTTTTCACACAATACAATGTACACAAATTATAGATAAGATACAACATTTAAAAAAAGGAACCTGTTAAGTCTAACAGTGTATAACTGACTATACTAATTGACTAACGCTATAACTTTGCCAATTGTAAGTAGGTGTAACAAGCCAAATATAATGAGTAATAAGTTATGACCATGTAAGACTCACGATAACCCATGATGTACTAAGTGCAAACATGCAGATCCATCTAACCACTAGGAGGTCCATCACCAATGTCCGCACATATTGAGCTTGCCATCTCAACAACTTCTCTTAAATTTTCATTTATCCAAAGCAATTAGAGAAGTGATGAGAGCGGATTTTAAAAGCCGAGATAAGTGCAAAAGTAGCATGAGAGCCATAGAAATAGACATTTTGGGTGAAAAATGAAACAATTACATATCAAGGAGCTAGAGTTTTGTAGATGCATTTTGACACTGGGAATCCAATCAAGTGTCTATTCATCAATCGAAGTCCATTTGGAACCCCATTTTTTAAATGGGCGCAAGATTTAGCATTATGAAGTAGCTACTTTCGAAAACCAAAAAGCATGTGATGAAGACCAAGTGATAGATTTCGATGCTAGAAAACCAGCCATCTAGTCCGATCACAATTTCAAAGGCCGTATGCCCCTCCATCTAGGCCGGAACCACTTGTAGTCAAGTGTGAAAAGGCAAAATATAAACTTGATAATTTAAAGGCTTAAAAGGAAAGAAGCTAAAAAATCAAACAAGATGGGGAGAGGGGGGAACATTTTTTTCAACACCTCTTTCTCCCATTAAAATTTTTATTTTTTTAGAACTATTGTGATTTTCTCCATTGTCTAGGGCCTAAGATCCATCAATTCCTTGCTCTCTATCACTTCAAACTATGTGCAAAATCATGTAGCAAATGAAGAGATTGATTTTCAATCTTTCTCTCTCTTGTTTCTCTCTCCCCTTTGTTCCTTGTTTATATAGAGTTGATTTGATAAATCGATGATGGGCAATTGTTTAGAAGCGTAATGACACATAGATTGGGTGATTTGGATGCATTAGTAACCAGCTAGAAATTGGCATTAGCGACTCCATTTTCTCAAAATACAAGACATACATATGTGAATTTTCAAGTAAGAAACTCTTGTTTAATTTTTATGATGAATCATTAGTGCATATGATGAAAAAATGGTTACAAATGGTTGAAATATGTTTATTGATATCTAGAATTTTAAAAATTTATTCATTTTTATTCTCATATATCAAAAATAATAAAATAGCAAAATCCAAAAAATGAGATTTAATTGAAAATGGAATTGTCCTTGGATTTTGGAGATCAAATGATGTTCACATGGTATGAAAATGAATATACTAATAGATTACACTTCATATAAGTAATACAAATGAGAAAACTTAGAAAATTTAATAATGTATTTTGAAATAAATGAAACTTTTGCAAAATATTCAAATGAAGGAAAACAATTACTTTTAGTGTGTTAAAAAGTACAAAAAATTAGGAGAATGTTTGTGATTGTATAATGAAGGTAAAGCATGAGGGTTTGTCTCAGTTTTCCTTTATTTATATGTTAAAGTGCATGTTTAAAACTTATTTCTATGGAGAATTATCACAAAATTTTCATACATTTGTGCAAGTAATCTAAATGTAAACAATAGGGGTGTGGGACTAAAATGGAAAGATATTTGAATAAGTTGCTAATTTATTTGCATATCTTAGCATATAGACCATGGTTTATATGAGTTTTAAGAGGTTTAGTTGCATGAGTTAGCTTGGTGTTGTTCCTTGGCAACGCAGCACGACGCTTGTAGAAAGAAATCATGAAAAGATTCTTTGTGCACTTCATATTGGCTAGTTTTTAGTTAAGTTGTTTGAGTATAGAATGCCATACACTTTGCACATGAAATCTAAATATAGTATTAGAAAATAAATTTCATGATGCATTGCAATTATATGTCTAATGATGACCAACGTTGAGAGTATAAGATGTCCCTTTGCTATAGGATAGTGCAATATCTTGGAAAATGGATTAAGTGATATATATATATATATATATAATCCTAGATCGTTACCTTTATATTATGAGAGGACTCTATTATGTTCGTGTTCTATATGTAAGACAAGGCATCCTGGGACTAATCCCCAGGATATAGGAGAGTAATAGGAGCCACAACATTTTGTTGGGGAAGGAGCTCTTTATGGCACAACCCATTGCAATATCTGCAAGTAGGAACACCAAATTTGCTAGCCCTAGGTTTCTCTCTACCCATTTTTTATGGGTTAGTAGAGGAAGATGTGGAACTTCACATCAGCTCGAGTTCCAGAAATTAATGTTCAATTGCCAAATTTAGGACAAAGGACATCTCATGATGTTTTTCAATATGACTATGAGTGAAAGAAAGATCTACAATGTGGTATCATGGCTTGGATTTACTCTTTGTGGCCTTTTGATGAAGAGAGTTTTCCCTGAGAGAGGTGGTCAATAGTGGCTGCATTTTTTGAATGTGACACATCAAGAGCTCGATGAGAATGCTTGAGCTTATGCCAATAAACTAAAAGAGGTGATTTGCAAATTGCAAACCTCTATTCCTATTCCAGCTAATGCCCAATTGCAATACTTTTTACATAGATTAGACTTCAATTTCCAAGTGCAACTGAGTAGTGTTTCTATTGCTGATATAGACACACTACTATTACATGAGCAAATAAGGTAGAGTTGTGCTTTCAAGAAACCTATCCATCTAGGGTAAACCTGAATTTAAGTCTAAGTCCTAGAAATAATTTGGCATCGACTAATGGAAGTCAAGATGCAACTAGTACACCTATGATCAATTTTAATGAAAGAGAAAGCATAATGCAGAATGTGCCCATCTTTTTGGCTCCTCCTAATGTTGCTATGTCAGAGCTATGCCAATGGGTAGCCAAATGGTTCCACTAACCCTAATGTTAAGGTGGTTAGGCCAACTGACTAGCAAATGGACGATCATGATTATGATTCTAGTGTATTAAATGTTCTTAGTGAAGTAAAGGATTTAATGCATCATTATATTGATATGATAACAAAATTGTATAGACAAATAGCTACAGATGTTAATTTCCTAAAGAAACAACAAAACTTAATACCAAGTCAACATCCTAGAAGAGGGTGGTCCGTCAAGATTTAGCTATTAGTGATGCAATGGTCAACACTTTCTGAGAAACTACCTTAATGACAATTGTGACATATGTGGGAAGTCTATCCATCTAGCTAGTACTTGCTAGAGTAAGATTAGCTCTCTTCATCAAGGGACTAAGTAGCTAGGTTTGATTAATCATCAAGCACAAGGGAATAGCCTTCAGTAGGGTGAGGGACTGAAGCCTAGCAAATATTGTACAGAGAAGAAACAATGATAGAAGAGATGCCTAGTGGTAGTGGTGTTAGCCTTATCGAAGATCTGCATGTCAACACCACTAAGGCTTCCAATTTACGAGCCTTTACAAGAGGATAGAATCTTAAAGAAGGCATTAGGGATAATGTAAAGCCTATTGAGGCAGACCCTAAATAGGATGATAAAGGGATGCAAGTCCTTAATCTTGATGTGGAAGATGGTCCTTTAAAAGTTGTGTAGCAAAGCTAAGTCATAAGAAGTTGCCAAAAAAGAAGGTAAAAGCCAAGAAAGAGGCAATTAAGCCTGTTCAGCCAACCAAGAGAAAGAATGGTCTAGTAGGAGAATAGAACCATTGCTAATTATCATGAATTTGACTTAGCCAATTCTCTTTTCAAGGTAAAGCATGATGTGAACCTCTTGCAGTTGATCAAGTAATCTCCAAGAGTTTGTTAAGAGTTTAAGAAGATCTTTTGCATTGGCTATATCGTCAAACCCTTGAAAATAGCTCGTGTGGGAGATTACTGGATTGAACATGTTGAAAAGCATTGTCCAAGGATGGTAGTATATATTGATGGCATATTAGTGGATCATGCCATTGTGGATGGTTTGAAAGGTAGCCAAGCTATCAAGTATTATTAGGAAGGCCATGAATCTTGTAATCCAACTCTCAAGTTGATATACCTATTGGTCGTTTGATTTTTAGTAGAGATACCAAACCGCATGACGGTAATAGTGGATGTGTATCTTAAATCTCCTCAAAACGAGAGAGTACCTTTATCCTTGAAAGAATTAGATATATTAGAGGATCCTTTGCTAGTGAGACTTCCTCAAGCAATGAATCAAGAGAGGGATCCACTACATAAGATATCTATTAGTGACTTTGAATGAGCTGATAGAAGCTCAAGATAGAATTAGAGACACACATGAGGAGCTACAAGAATTGTATAAGGCTAGCCTAATATTTCTTGTATAACACGCAAAGTGGTGTGCGGCAGTAGTTATAAGAGAAAAGGAAAATAATCAAATTTAGCTTTGCGTAGATTTTAGGGAGCTTAATAAACAAACGGTCAAAGATTACTATCTGCTGCTTTTTATTATCATATTCTAGATAGATTAGCAAGTAGGGATATCTATTCATTTATGGACTGCTTTGCCGGTGTCATGCCGCTATGCAGACACAGTGTAAAAAAATCTAGAGTGCATTGTCATTCGAATTTCTTATTAATCTAGAGATTCAATGCCATATTAGTCATTAGTGTTAGTGTCCGTAGTGTGGATGGTTCAAAAATACTAGATTTTTGGACAAGTTTAGCCTAATTTTGATATTATTTCTTGTAAATATCTAAAAGCTATAGACAAATTCTAGAATAGGATGACATGTAAAAAAAGCAAGTGGCTTTTAGCCATTTTTTGGGGATTTTATGCAAAAAAAAGGATTGGCAAAATCATGCGATGCGCGATCGTAGTTTACAGACGTTAAACAACACTCTAAACTTGGAGAAGAAGAAGGGGTAATTTGGGAGATTTCTATGCAAGTTACCCCCCTTTCAGAGCCAATGGAAGCATAAGATTGGCAGTCTAAGTAGCAGAGAGGAAGCTACTATTTTATGCACATTTTTTGTCTATAAGGGATCTATATTCTCAGGATGCAGAAATAAATTGACATGCTTCACCTCTATGAGCATTCTTCTACATCTTCTATTTCTTTAAACCCCTTCTCTTCCATCTACTCCTCTCTCTGAATCTCCCTTCACCCTACTGTCTCTTATCCCCGTGGTAGACTTTCGACCCCAAATACTCCAATAGTGGTGAACCCAATGTGAAAGTTGGCAAAGCAGGTGTGTAAAGAAAGGGGATTCTGCATGTTCAAGTGGTGGTGATGATGCTTTAAAATAGATGATTGCTTTGTTGTAGTAATAATAACAACAACAGTTGTTGTTGTTGTTACAATAGTAGATGCAAACTCAGCAGAAAGTAGAAAGAAGTGATTCCTTAGCTGTGAATGCATTGTAAGCAGTGGAACAAGAATTGAAGCAGTTTAAGGGTCAAAATGTTTTGGCCTTCATCCGGTTGTATGAAGAAAAGATGTTGTTTCCTGGAGTACCATGGTATGCAATGGAGTCAGGCCATGCATACATTGCATGATTAGATTGATGAGTTACATAGAAGAGATGCCGATTGGGGAGCTTTTAAGAAAGCTTTGAGAGAAGAGTTTTTCTTGAAAGATGCAAGATTTGGTAACCTAAAAGACATTTATAGATTGGATTGAAAAGCCCAATAAGGGGTTGGCTACTACAACTTTGCTCCCTAAATTTGAAAGTCGGTGTGCACAGTTGGATGCCGATGAGAAGCAATCATTGGAGAGTTTGAAAATTGATTTGTTTCTAAAGGCTGCAGATCCTATCTTGCAAGAGAAGTTGATCGATTGTTTAGAAGATGCCTCTTGTGAAATGGGATTGAAATCTGATTGGGCTAATGTAACTGAGGCAGTGCATATGTTGGTAAAGAGAGAGCGAATGAAATTAAGATGGGGTACACGCACCACACTTGCTAGTGCTCAAAAGGGGGCTGAAATTGTAGCCAAGGCGTCTGTGGCTATGGCAGAACAATCGGCTATACTTGTTGGTTCGGCTCTGAAAGGTGATATTGTGGATGAATTGTTGAGATATCGAGCTCCACTCGTGATACGCCAGGGTGACCGTTGTGTATTTATGTCACCGACTTGTCAGTTGCAGACGCGGTTGGTACACCACCCATGAATAATAGCTACATGATAGCTACCCTTATCTACTCTAGTTCGTGGCTCAGTTAGTATGCCACCTTAGTTAGTTGAGTTTGGTTTGAGACCCATATATAGGGTTCTTCTATTTCTTTGTATGAGAGTTCTTTTTGGCTTATACAACTAAGAAGAGGAAAATTGTTTTCAGCCTCCACCCTTGTGTGTCTTCCCCCATTGTGCAAGCAAGAAAGCTTCAAGCGAGACTCCTTCCTTCTCTCCCACAATCTTGACATGGTATCAGAGCCTTGTTCGTGGTAAGGAGCTCAAGAAAGCAAGCCAAGCTCGCGGTGTTCTGGTAAGAGGAGCAGTGTTGCTTTCATTTTCTGTTTTGGGAGCACATCTCTACAGGTAGCACAGCCGGAAAGTGCAGGAGTGCATTGTCTCAGGTTGAGATGCCCTTCGCGGTGAAGCAAGAGGGCAGTATATGCTGCGGGTAAGGGCTTTAACCCTTGGCGACTTGTTTTTTTGATTTGAGGCCATTTCAGGGCCTGTTTTGGAGGCGGAAGTTTTCTGCACGCAATCAGGAAAAGGCCCAGTTTTATGCTGTGCAGCCACTGTTCTACAGGTCGGTGAATAGTTACTGTAAAAATTACATCGTATGCTTGTGCGCAGAGACATTGGGAGTTACAGAATCATCCTTGGTTCCTGTTTGTGCAAAATCGTCACTAGGAAGTGACTGTGTGGTCAAATACCACTTTCGCCAGTTTTGCAGATTTGCCCTTGTGAGGGTGAAGCTGTGTTTTTTTGCAGTGACAGAATTTTTTGCAGTGTTCTGTAATGGCGTCTGATTCTCTTTCACAGATTGTCACTAAAAAGCTTGACAAGAACAACTTCCAAGCATGGAAATTTAGAATGACGAATTTCCTTATGGGAAAAGGATATTGGGAATTTGTTGCAGGAAATGAAGAAGAACCAGTTCTTCCTGATGCTCCCAATCAACAGCAAATGCAGGCATTCAAAACATGGCATGAGAGAGCCAGGAAAGTTATGTATTGGCTGTCTATCAGTATTTCAGACTCTATGATTGTGCATATTCAGGATGCAAGTACGCCAAAGGAGGCATGGGATACTTTGTCAAAAATGTATAGCACAAATACGCAAGCCAGGAAAATGCAGCTCAAGCAAGAGTTGCATAATGTGCAAAGAGAAAGTATGAGCATCAACGACTACCACATGAAGGTGAAGAAGATTGCAGATGCACTTGCTTCCATTGGGTCGCCAGTGGAAGATGATGATTTAGTTTCCGTGACCTTGAATGGTCTAGGAAAGCATTATGCACAGTTCCGAACATCCATTTCCGTCCATGAAAGATTTCCTGATTTTGAGGAGTTGATTGCTCTTCTAATTTCTGAGGAGCAGAGAAATGGTGGTGCATCTTCTTCAGGAGGAACTTCAAAAGAAGCTGTCTTCTACTCAAATGCTGGAAGAGGTAGAGGCAGAGGTAGAGGAGGTCGATTTGGAGGCCGTGGTAGAAATCAGAATATGCAGCAAACTCAAGAAAACCAGTCCTATGGAGGAGGACGTGGTAACTCTAGAGGCAGGGGGAGCCAAAGAGGTCGTGGTGGATGGCAAAGAGGTCAAAATGCAAACAGTAATGTTGAATGCTACTACTGTGGTAAAATGGGTCATATGGCTAAAGACTGCTATAAAAAGCAGAATGACATCATGAATGGAAAACTGCAACAAGAGAATTATGCATCTTCTAGCAGACAGGGTGATGACAGAAATGAGCATTTGTTCATGGTGCAGCACATGAACAATTCTGTGACAAGTGCAGAAGGAAGCAATGATGTATGGTATGTTGACTCAGGTGCATCAAACCACATGAGAGGTCATGCAGAATGGATGGAGGATGCAAGGAAAATGGAAAAACCAAGATTTGTGGAGACTGGTGATGATACTACACATCCTATTGTGCAGATTGGAAAAATTCCCTTGTCTATGCAGGATGGGAAAAAGAAATACCTGTCCGATGTATTTCATGTCCCGAATATCACCAAGAATCTGGTTTCTGTCGGTCAAATGGTTGAGCAGGGCTTGCAGGTCAGATTTAATCCTCATGGATGCTTTGTTGAGGATATGAAAAATAAAGGTCGCTTGATAGCAAAAGGAAAGAAGAAGGGCAGAATGTTTACGTTGGATACAGATATGTCTGAATTGAGTGCAGCAATGTTTGCACATGGGATCGGTGTAGTTGCAGATATTGATATCTGGCATAAACGCATTGGTCATGTTAATGTACAGTGACTTAAATCAATGCAGGCCCAAAATATTGTTGCAGGATTGCCCAAATTCAAGGTTGCAGAAATGCATAAGGTATGTGAAGCCTGTCAGTTTGGAAAACAGGCAAGGAAACCATTTCCTAGACATGTTCAAGAGAGTGAGAAGCCATTGGAATTAATCCACTGTGATGTGTGGACAACTAAAGCTGCATCTCTTGGAGGCTGTCATTATTTTGTCAGTTTTATTGATGACTATAGCAGAAAAATTTGGGTGTATTTTATGAAAAAGAAAAGTGAAGTTTTTGGGCATTTCAAAACTCTTAAAGCTATGGTTGAAAAAGAAACAGGTCTGCAGATAAAATGCCTAAGGTCAGATGGAGGGGGAGAGTACCTCTCAAATGAGTTTGCAAGGTTCCTGCAGGAGCATGGCATAAAGCAGCAATATTCATGCAGTCATACCCCACAGCAAAATGGAGTTGCAGAAAGGAAAAACAGGCATATTGGAGAGGTGTCTCGTGCCATGCTCAATGAAAAAGACCTCCCAGATTTTTATTGGGCTGAAGCAGTTGCTACAGCAGTCTATATAATGAACAGGACTCCCACTGCAGCAATACATGGAATGACTCCAGAGGAGAGGTATACTGGTAGGAAACCAGATATTTCTCATTTAAAAATTTTTGGTTGCATTGCCTATGTACATGTGCCAGATGAGTTGAGATCCAAGTTGGATCCAAAAGCTGAGAAGTGCATCTTTATTGGTTACTCTCTGGAGCAAAAAGGGTATAGATGCTATAACCCTTCTACTCGTAAGTTTACAGTGAGCAAAGATGTTGTTTTTGATGAGATGAGTAGCTGGTATAAACCAGTAAATGTGATTGATGATGTAGATGCACAAAATGGTAATGCTGCACAGAATTCACAGCAGCAGTCACAAAATATTAGTGGACCTGGAGCGTCCTCTAGCAGTGGTTCACATTCTTTGCCATGGACATGCAGATTGAGATTAGGAGAATCTTCTCAAAGCAATGCAGATAGTGGTATGCAGGTATCACGAAAAGGAAAAGAGAAGGTTGATCAGCCCATGTTTGATGTGAATGCAGGTCACTCTTTTGTGGATGGTGAATCCAGTGGCTCAGAACAGAGCATTGATGATGAGTTGGGTATTCCTTCTATTGTTACACCTGGAGTAAGGAAGACCAGGGATGTTTTGAGAGCACCTGGGAGTGAACCTACTTTGCGCAGGTCTACGAGAGCTAGGTATCCTGTGGATAGGCTGAAATATGATGGATTTATAGCCATTCACTATGCATATATGGTCAAAGTGATACAGGAACCAGAACCCACATCTTTTGAGCAAGCCATGGGAAAAGAAAAATGGGAGAAAGCCATGGATGAAGAAATGGATGCCTTGGAAGCAAATGCTACATGGGAATTGGTACCTTTGCCTAAAGGTAAAAATGCAATTGGCTGTAAGTGGGTTTATAAGGTGAAGCACAATGCAGATGGTTCTGTGAACATATACAAGGCAAGATTAGTAGTCAAGGGGTATGCACAAACATATGGCATTGACTATGAAGAAACATTCAGTCCGGTTGCAAGGATGGCAACCGTAAGAGCAGTCATTGCTATGGCTGCATCAAAGGGATGGTCTTTACATCAGATGGATGTAAAGAATGCCTTCTTGCATGGTGATTTGCAAGAAGAGGTCTATATGGAGCAGCCACCAGGTTATGTGCATGCTGTTCATCCTGAGTTTGTTTGCAGGTTGAAGAAAGCCTTGTATGGCTTGAAGCAAGCACCTAGAGCATGGTCTGACAAGATAGGACAGTATCTTGTCACTATTGGCTTTCAGATTTCCAAGGCAGATTTCTCACTTTATGTGAGAAAAACAGAGAAAGGTATTATGCTACTTGTCATTTATGTTGATGATTTGATTATGACAGGTGACAGTGATGAAGATATCCTTCATGTGAAAATGCTATTAAAGCAGAAGTTTGAGATGAAGGATTTGGGAGAGCTGCGATATTTCTTGGGCATTGAGGTGATTAGATCACCAAGTGGGATACAGCTCTTGTAGAGGTAGTATGGATTGGACATGCTGTCCAAATATGGGATGACAGGCTGTAAGCCTATTTCAGTTCCTTTGGAGCAGAATGTGAAGCTGAGCACAGATACAGGTGAGCTTCTAGAAGACCCTACTATGTACAGACGCATAGTAGGAAGTTTGATTTATATGACTATTACCAGGCCAGATTTGAGCTATGCTGTTGGATTGGTAAGTCAGTTTATGCAGGCTCCAAGGAAACCACATTTGGATGCAGCTAGACGCATACTCAGGTATGTGAAGTCCACATTGCAGTATGGACTATTTTATGAGACTGGGGTTCAGATACAGTTGCATGGATACACTGATGCTGATTGGGCTGGTAGCATTTCTGATAGACGATCTACCAGTGGATATGTATTCTCTTTTGGGAGTGCTGCAGTCACTTGGAGCAGTAAGAAACAGCCTACAGTTGCCTTGTCGAGCACAGAGGCTGAGTACAGGGGTGCAGCAATGGCTGCATGTGAGGTAGCTTGGTTGCATAAGCTACTTTATGATATGCATCAGGCTACAGATGGGCCAGTTGTCATTTATTGTGACAACATGAGTAGTATACACTTGGCAAATAACCCAGTCTATCATGCTAGAACAAAGCACATTGAGGTGCATTATC
Source organism: Lygodium microphyllum (assembly GCF_053477565.2). Classification (NCBI taxonomy): domain Eukaryota; kingdom Viridiplantae; phylum Streptophyta; class Polypodiopsida; order Schizaeales; family Lygodiaceae; genus Lygodium; species Lygodium microphyllum. Next base: position 81,958,399 of record NC_141144.1, read on the forward strand.
ACTATGTGCGAGAGAGGGTTTTACTAGGTCTTATTGATCTAGTTTATGTCAGCACAGAGGATCAGGTAGCTGACATATTCACGAAGGCATTGGGCGCAGAGAAGCTGCACAAGTTCAGAGACCTGCTTGGTGTGCAGGAATTGGGATTGAGCTCGAGGGGGAGTGTTGAGATATCGAGCTCCACTCGTGATACGCCAGGGTGATCGTTGTGTATTTATGTCACCGACTTGTCAGTTGCAGACGCGGTTGGTACACCGCCCATGAATAATAGCTACATGATAGCTACCCTTATCTACTCTAGTTCGTGGCTCAGTTAGTATGCCACCTTAGTTAGTTGAGTTTGGTTTGAGACCCATATATAGGGTTCTTCTATTTCTTTGTATGAGAGTTCTTTTTGGCTTACACAACTAAGAAGAGGAAAATTGTTTTCAGCCTCCACCCTTGTGTGTCTTCCCCCATTGTGCAAGCAAGAAAGCTTCAAGCGAGACTCCTTCCTTCTCTCCCACAATCTTGACATGAATTAACCAAAGGCATGTGTGATTTGAGGCTAACATCAACATAAATCTATGTAAATGTCAAAAATTTGGATGTTAAGGTAGAAGAGAAGGCTCGGACAACATCTAAATGACTGTACAAAGAAGTCTACAAGAGGAGATGCATTTGATATGACAGTTTATAGTATGAAAAACGAGACTGTACAACCTACAGTGAAGTCCTAGGAGATGCATTTATAGTATGAAAAGCGAGACCAATTTTTCTTGCATGTACAATCAGATCTTGAGACTGCCACATGTTGAGAATCAGCAATCACACTCACTAAAACAGCCCCTTTGTATGGAACAACTAGGCTAGGAAGATGCAGTTCATTCTAGGAAGAGAGACAAATCCCATAGGCACAGTGATGAAATGTGCTACCAAGCAATCCTATATAATGATGTACTTAACTATCACTTTCATATGATGATAATGCAATAGTACTTATCTCCTTTTGTCAAGTCTCTGTGTCATTGTCAGTCCTACACAAGATTGTGTTTATGAGTTCAAGTCTCAATCTTGAAACCTAATTCACTTGTGTAACAGTTGTCTTCTTTGCCAATGTCAACATGAGTAGTATCTTCATCTTCCATCCTCCATAGCTTCCACCCTTGCCATGCTCTAGATCTCGCATTTCTCACATGGTATCAGAGCCCAGTCAGGCATGGCATAACTCCCTTATCTGCTCTCTCAGTCCCTCTTAACCTCAGGTCAGCTCAATTCCACCTCATGGTTCCATTTCTTACCTCTATCCTCATTGAAGCTTCCATGGCAGCCATAGCCAGCAGCACCCTATCAACTTGAAGCTCCTGGATCTCTCTCCATAGGTCATATCTAAACCTGCTCTCTTTTAGACATTTGTTCCTTGACTCCCAAGGCTTATTTATATCACTTAAGAGCTTGACATTGGCCACTCCATAGCTCAGCATTGCTTAAACTGTCAATCTCTGCTTTGTGTTTGCCATAGCCAGACAGGACATACAACACTTGGAGCTTCTATATCTTACTCTACAGGCCATCTTAGCCGATGATTCCTTCTAGAGAAACATTCCTCTACTCGTGGCGAAGCTCCCTGATGCATCACAGTCCAACATTGCTCATCATCGAGCCCAGCATTGCAGAAATCATGGAAATCTGTAAAAATTGCGCCTGTTCACGGAATTCGTCTCTGCGCGCGCCATACTGCCAGCGATCTTGATGATTATCATGGGGTTCTGATAGCCCATGAAATCAGCTTCCTAGGCATGTAAAAATTTTTGAAAATGGTCCACCATAGCTCTTGCAATGTTAGAAAAACCAGGCCCCTGTCTCAGAAACCCTAAAACCCACCATAGCCAAAATCCTTCAAACTCAAAAATTCTTCATTTTCTCTCTCTTGACACTCAACCCAAGCCTCTACCACTTTGATTCACTGATTTGATTAGTCTCCAACAACATTTGTCCATCAAATCAAGGAGGGGAGATCTCTGAAGCACTTAAAGACCATTGAAGATTTGAAGACCTCTCATAGACTTGAGCTCCAAAGCTTCATTTTCTTACTCTTTTCACTCAACTAAAGGTTTTGCTAATCTGATATGAGTATTTACTCAGTGTTCAGCAAGATTTTACTAGCAAGGAGGGGACTCAAACAACGGGTTCATCAAGCAAAGGATCGGCATCAATAATCACCATCTTCAACTCTAGTATCCCTTGATACTTAAGAGTGTTGATTTAACACTATCTTCACTTGTGTTTTTTGACACATTGAAGATCAATTTGGTTGCCACTTACTCACAGATTTAAAGCAGATTCTTGGTCATATCTATGATAACCAAGAATATTTATATATGGATACACTTTATGAAAAGTAACATGACTTATCTACACTATATAGAAGATTTTTGTGATCTACTTGCAAAGATACATGGAGTTGTTCATACTACAGTGCAATCAATGATTCCATCTAAAGTTTTTGAAGGCACTCCAGTTACCTTGGCCATCATGAAGAATGAGATGTCTTTGCTTGAGGGGGACAAAGACATGAACATGAAGACTAAAGACATGGACATGAAGACTAAAGACATGGACATGAAGATTAAAGCTGCAAGCAAAGTCCATGGGGAACCAGACCAAGAAGACCATAAGATCAAAGAGTAAAGAAAGAAGGACAATAAGAAGATCAGCCATGAAGACCAAAAGACCACATCATTCAAAGCTGAAGAACCAAAGATGAAAGACAAGAAGATTTTCCATGTTGACAAAGAGAAATCATATGCTGAAAAAGACCACAAGGGCCTATCGGTCCTTGTCTCTCATTTTCTGTTTTAAAATCATTGTACATGCCTTAATGTTCCTTTCATAAGCTTTGTAAACTCCTCATGTAGCCTTGTACTACAGCCTCTGTACACTTTGTGAAGCCCCTGTTACAGCCTCTGGATGTCCACCATGTTTATGGTACCCACACTTAGCCTTTTCTGCGACAGCCTCTGTTGTTTTGCCATGTTTGTGGTATGCCCACACTTTGCAGGTGCAGCTCTCATAAAGCCTCTACACACTTTGTACTTTCAGGTTGTGATTGAGGAGGGGTGTTGAGAATCAGCAATCACACTCACTAAAACAGCCCCTTTGTATGGAACAACTAGGCTAGGAAGATGCAGTTCATTCTAGGAAGAGAGATAGATCCCATAGGCACAGTGATGAAATGTGCTACCAAGAAATCCTATATAATGATGTACTTGACTATCACTTTCATATGATGATAATGCAATAGTACTTTTCTCCTTCTGTCAAGTCTCTATGTCATTGTCAGTCCTACACAAGATTGTGTTTATGAGTTCAAGTCTCAATCTTGAAACCTAATTCACTTGTGTAACAGTTGTCTTCTTTGTCAATGTCAACATGAGTAGTATCTTCATCTTCCATCCTCCATAGCTTTTGCCTTTGCCATGGTCTAGATCCCGCATTTCTCACACCACAAACCTTAAAAAGGTCGTAGAAGATTGCAAACTTGGCAGTAGAGTAGACTTCACACTTGGCAAAGTTCTTGGAATCATGAAGCATGAATTTTATGATGCAATCATTGATATGCTAAAATGAAAAAGACAATTTGATGGTGAAGTTTTGCAAGTATTGATGTAGGTTGACAAAGACGTAGAGAAACAACTTCAGAGGGAATATGATGATGCTTATAATGTTGACTTGGAGCAGGCTGATGTTGAAAATGGGTTAATTGGGAGTGTAGACAACAAGCTTGTAATGGGGATGTCCATCAACAATTATATGTAGAAAAAGATGCTCATTTTATTCCAAGCAGCCATTATTCACGAATGCATTGGGCTTGTGTTACAATAGAGACAATTTTTTAAGTGGGAGAAAGAGAGACACCTTGCATAGCTCTCTTGGATCATGGTTCCAAAATCAATGTTATGGCACACAGTTTGTATGAGAATGGAGGTTGGCCAATTTATGTAGATCCGGGATGGTGCATGTGGGTAGCAAACAATTAATTAGGGGATCTTTATGCAGCTTGTCCGAATGTACCCATAACTATTGAAGATGTTAGGGATGAATATCATTTTTTTGTGCAAGATTCATGTAGCTATCCAGTGATTTTGGGGCAGCCCTATATTTTGGAATCAAGATTGGAAACAAAAGCCTTATATGATGGTTTTTCATATACTTGGGTTTGGATTAATGACAATACAAAGGCAATACACTTTCTCACTGTTTGTGTGAATCATCCCTGAAATCGGGATAGGCTATGGGATAATCCCATGCCACCTAATGCACGAGAGTTTAAGGGTTTTTAGACATCAATACTATAAGTGGAGACTATGGCAGTGCCTCTAGGAAGATAATTATGCCTCCAAGAAAGGGGGAAATTGTGTTTGTGTTTGGATTGTAGGAATGGACAGCATGTAGTCTTGCCAATTTTAAGAATATTTTAGCCATGTGCAGGGCTGAAAAGAAATATGTAAGTTGGGCTGAAAAAGAGCTGAAGACATATGGTTTGATGGTTGCAAATGAAGGTATTTCAAGGTTTTTTTTAGGGCTAGTTGATATTTGATACAATGGCTGAAATTTCTATAGCAATTAATGCTGAAAACAAGGCTGAAAAGAGGTTATTTATGTTGAGGTCATTCAAGAGTTTGTTGAGCATGAATGTTATGGGCTGCAAAATAGGGCTGAATGGATACAAAGTACAAAATAGTTGCAAAGAAGGTTGAGCATGTGGCTTTGCCTTTACTGCCTAAAAGTAATGGGTTGGCTAAAAAAGTGACTCAACAGCCTAGTTTATGGGATCCACATGGAGTAGGACATAAATTTACAACTGAAACTTTACATGAGCTAAAAATTGGTAAAACAAGCTTTCTTTTGCCTTTGCAGAAAGAGCTTGTTTCTTGCAGATGTTGGCAAGGCATGGGAATGCCTTTGTGTTTTAGCGAGATGAAATTGGATGTGTTGATCCGACTGGTGATCTTTATAGTATCTCATGTGCCATGGAATTTAAAGCCTATTCTAGTACCTTGGGCATATTTGCCTAAGCTGCTGGAGCTTTTGAAGGACAAGATTAGAATGCAAGTTTTGGAGCATTCTTTGGCTCCATATTCGAATCGATGGTTTACTGTTCCAAAGAAGAATGTGCTTTGAGGTTTATACATGATTTACAACCAGTTAATAAAGTCACCATAAGGAATGTTGGATCAAGCCCAATAATGGATGAATTTGCAGAAGCATTTGCAGGCAAGGCAATTTACTCTATGGGTGACTTATATTCAAGATATGATCAATTCTGGCTTGCATTGGAAAGCCAGGATATCACTACGATGAAGACACCACTTCGATTGGTTAGGATGTGTACGCTTCCACAGGGAGCAACCAATTTAGTGGTGCATATGATGAATTTTATGCATAAAGTTTTGAGGGAGTATATTCCTCAGTCGACCTTACCCTTTCTTGATGATGTGCCGATCAAAAGATGTGATATCTATGAGAAGAACTTAACCTCAACATAATTCCCCAAGATACTAAAGTCAACATTGACATTTTTAAAAGCCGAGAGATCAACACTTATAGCCACCAGCAACATCATATCCCACTTGGCACTTTTGGTTCTCAACCTTGCCACCTACAAGGGTCACCACTAGGTTAGGAGGGAACTCCAGTACTGGGATGGAGCCCTCTCTCTTAGTGGTGACCCATGTTGCATTCGGTGAAAGGAGAGTCAACACGAAGTGACACTCTTTACCCACCAACCTGTTGAGGAGACTCCCTTGCTTGGTGTTGTCCCATATTTCTTTTAGTACATATGACGGTCAAAATCAAGTGATGTTGGTCCTCTTAAGCCTAGATAGAAGCCTCCCTTTCTTGGTGGTATCCCATGCTATGTTCAATCGAACATTACATCAAAACCAAGAGATGTGGGAGCTCTTTGGTCTAGATAGAAGCCTCCCTTACGTAGCAGTAAGCCATGAGGGTCAACACCACAAGTGATACAAGGGACCCTTGATCATAGGGACTCGCTTTTGGTGGTGGATCCAGACTCCATTCAAGTGGACAAGATGTCAAAACTAAGTGATGCAGGAGCTCTTTATCCTAGATAGAAGCCTTTGTTTCCTAGTGGTGACCTACACTTCATTCAAGTATATATGAAGGTCAACACCAAGCAATGCGCCCTTGAGCCTAGGGAGATGCCCCCATCGCTTGGTGGTGACCCATACTGTGTTCAGTGCACACAAGCATCAAAACCAAGTGATGTGAGAGTTATCAAGCCTAGGGAGAAGCGTCCCTTGCTTAATGGTGTCAAATACTGCATTCAAGTGCATTTAAAGGTCAATCCATGTAGCACTCATTGCATGCTTGGGTCAAAAACAAGTGACCCATGCTGTGTTAGTGCATGGGGGTTTTGTAACATCTAAAATTCATGGAGATGCCTCTCCCTTAGTGCGCATATAATTAGAAATAGTAAAAAGTTGGAAGTAGCCCACACATGCTACATTGTCGAATGGCACCTTGTGTGAAGAGTCGTCATCCATTGGTAGGGGTTCCTTGATCCACCACATCGAGGGAGTAAGGGTAATTAAGAAAGATTCAAGCAGGAGTAAGATGAGAGTAGTTGCACTAAGTGCAAAAGATCACACATGATTGAAGGAGGTCAAGAAAGCCAAGGCAATGTTCTCTTTGTCTAATGCTCTACTAGAACGAACTTTGACCTTGAGTGGGTTGGGGACTCATATGGCTCTTTGGGATGTTGAAATGGTATCAAGGATATTTTTTATTTTTTTGGGAGTTAATTACTTCTTGACTCGAGAACTCATCTTTTGAGGATGCATCCAGGAATGTCACATAATAGGGACCATTTAAGTTCTATTTAGGCTACGGGATTGATGCTTGTTGGTAGGGTGCATCATCATCATCCTTTCTCAAGAAGGGTAGATTAGGGTGACAAGAGCCATGGCTAAAGGAAGGCTTATTTTTCTTAATCCACTTCTACAAATATTTTGCATAGGATGAGAATCGTTTACCAATCCAAAGGGTACCATAGTCATTTCGTCCAACATCATGGGATCTTCAACTTCTGTGGCCTTTGGAACTTCCTTCTCACACTTTCATCATCATCCTCTTCAAACTCAGTCTCTACCACTATAGGGGCATTCTAAGAGAAGAATAGGTTCTCTACTTCATGCCTATATCTCACTATTCGAGGTAATTTCGTAAATAGTGAGATATAGGCTATGTAACAGGAAGACCAATACATCCATGCCTATATCTCACTATTCGAGGTAATTTCGTAAATCATTCCTGATTCTAGTAGGAGAGGTATTCACCAATTGACAATGATTTTGTATCTTTTAGGAGTTGGCTTTTAGTGCCCACTACTAGGGACTATGCTTTTGGTTTCTTTGGAAAAATTTACTTAGCAGTGTCTTCTTCGGCTAAGGTTCCATCCTCTACTTCATTGGGAGAGTCAAATGAGACTTCTATGGAGGTGGATCCATGGCCTTTTTGCTAACCAGAAAAATTTAGCACCACTTTATTGTGTCCCTTGCCTAGGGTTAGGGTTCCTTTAAAACAATTGGTCTTTGCTCATGTTTCAAACAGCCATGGTCTTTTGAGTAACAGAGGGTAAGGTATTCCATAAGAGTTGGACTTTACCCCTAGGTATGTCCTTTGATCAACCAGTCTAAGGAGCCATTTAGTAGGTTACATGCCTTGTAGGCCTAGATCTTTCATCGTCACATTTGTCATGACACTTACTAAACAACCTCCATCTATTGATGCACTTGCAGCAATGAAGTGTAAGAATATCAGAGTGTGGCAGCATGGGAAAGTGTGCATAAGAGGAAAAATAGAGCTCAAAATACACGAACAAAATCTTGCTTAGTAAGTTGCTCACAAGTACAACTAGGGTACTCTCTCACACTTTAAGAGTGGCCCTTAGGTCTATTTAAATAGCCTCTAGATGGTTAGGGTTAGGGTTTCCCTTGCCCTCTAGTCCATTCACACTCATCTACCCTTATCCACCCTTGGATACAATGCGTTCACATGCCTATCTCTCAATACCCCCCCCAATGCCAGAGTGGCATTGGATTACAATACATGTTAATGTCCCCTCGCTCAATGCCAAAGTGGCATTGGATTCAAGACATATTAATGCCCCCCCCCCCAATCACATGGGAAGCCTTTATAAATCATGCCACAAAAGTGCTTACGGGTAGAGAATTTATAGATTTTGAAAAGTCGGTCATCAAGTGTTGTGGAGACATAGTTGACCCCAATTCTTTTGGTACTTCGTTCACGGATGGTAGGACATTTACTAGTGATATTCATGTCTTCTTACATTTGTTGCACTTCATTTTGTTAGGATATTTTTTTCAATGGTTGCTTACAATATGTCCCTTTTTATTGTAAAAGCATTTAGTGGAAATGGTATGAACCAAGAGTTGATCACGACCTCTTGAAATACACCCTTGACTAGTACTACCTTCTTTCTGATTTCTTTTCTTCTCATCCAAACAAGATTGGTGGATTTTTTGTTTATCTTATATCCTTGGATTTCTATGGAAATGTTGTTAGAACCAACAAAATTTCCATTGGTAGGTATCGCAATGATGTGATTACAATTTTTTGATCTTATAAATCATAACACACCATTAACTTTGCGATTATTTCTCTTTTCAGTTAGTGTCTTTATTATTGTCATTTAGTCTAGTCTAAGTCTCTATCTTTGTCTCAAGTCCAGTCCTTGTCATGTCGTCATGAGTTGTGTCTTCATTTTCCATCCTCCATAATCACTGCAATGCTCTAGATCCCCTATTTTTCAACATGCTATTAGGGCATGGAACTGTGTCTCCAGCTCTCTTATACTGTCATGTAGCTTGGCTTGAGCTTAGTCCCCAGCTTAGGACCTCATCTCCCACTTCTTCTTCTCACTGTCCTACTTGGCAATTGTTAACCCCAACACGAAGAAAGCAAAAGGAAATAAAAAAGATGTAGGGCAAAGGCAGAAAAAAGGTAGCTCGGCTAAAGAAAGAAGAGGAGAAAAGGCCAAAAGTGCAAGGGCAACCTTAAAAAGTCCAAGGCAAATGCAAAAGGGGAAAGGTGCATTTTAAAATACAAAGGCGCACCTTGAAATCTTGTAAAAGAGTGCCATACAATGGAAAATCCGGAAAACTAAAACAGAAGACAAAGACAAAGGCCAAGGCAAAGAGAAACTGAAGACAAAGGCGCACAAGGAAAAGCGCAAGTCAAAACTATTGTAAAAGAGCGCAAGCGCATCATGGTTTAATTCAAGGAGCACCGGTGGGCTCTCACCCGTGTAATTTGTAAATGTAGACGGGCGCTGGAAAGGAAGCTAGGGAGAGAGAGGAACAATGGGAAGAAGGGCCTAGGCTATGGCCGGCCATGTAAAAAAGGGGAAAAGGGGATGACCGCCCAAAAGGGATTTAGGGTTTTGTATATAAAGTTCAAAAGTGAATGAGAAGCTCATTCTTGTGTGTGGCCAAAAGTGGCTCTCCTCTTCTTCTTCTTCTTCTTCTTCTTCTTGCTTGCTTGAGCTTGTGCTTGAGAGATGGAGTGTGAGAGTGTGAGGGAGTGAGTGTGTGAGGGTGAGGGACCGGGGAGGCGAAGCTCTCCATCTTCTCTTCTCTTCTTCTCTTCTCTTCTCTTCTCTTGTCTTGCTCGCGGGCGAGGGAGCTTGGAGCATGGAGCTTGAGGATGGAGCTTGCTTGAAGCTTGCACTTGGATCGTGGAGATATCGGAGTGCGCGGGAGAGGAGGTAACTCGATCGGCATGGAGGTAAGCTCACTACACCCGTAGATATGGATGCTGCGTCGGCTATATGAGAGGTAGCCATTAGTGCTCGGCTTGGAATGCTTGAACAATAAGCGGTCCATGGGTCTTGGCGGTTGAGCAAAAGCTCCCACATTTTGGTTCCGTTGCCGGGACCAACGGATTCAAGCCTTGAGGGCTTGTGCTCTTCGAATTGAGCATTGGCATTAGGGCCAAAAACGCTTCAAAAAATGCACTTTTGCTAATCATGGGATTAAGGAAAGGGCCAAAGAGAGTTCGCCACGTGTGCAAGAATATGGTATTCTTGTCTCCTCTTTTTTAGAGATAGTGGAGTCCATTTCGTGATTCTCTCTTCTTTTTTTGCCAAAACCCCTAAAGTCTGACATGTTTTGGAGTCCCAAAGACGTTATTTACTTACAAATCTGACAAAATACGTGACAAAGATGTGATGAAATTAATAATGAGTTTTTTGAAAGTCGGGAGATCTTTCAATATTGTTTTTGGCGCCCAATACATACTCATTTGTGTTCTTGGAGCTACTTTTTAGTTCATTCACCCCTCTTTGAGCTTCTTTCTCTGCGCTTTCATTCTTTTCATGGCTTCCTCCAGGCGCTCTTCTCGTTTAATACACTCTTGCACAGTCTATAGCCAGGGAGCAAATGGAGACTTTGAGCCCAAAACCTTTGCTATAAATGATTGGGTTACCATGCTACCATCTTGCAAGGGCTCTCATAAGGTGAAAAGAAGAAAACGAGATGATATAAAACATCACTGGAAGGGACGTATCATTGCCTTCAAAATTATGCCCGAAGGCTGGTTTGTCAAGGTGCAACATGTTTACATAGCCAAGGATATGCACTTGCCTCCAAACGAACGTGTTCCCCAACAAACACATTGTAAGTTATTAGTTGAATAACATATATAATTCTTTTCCATTTATGCAAGTTCTAACAAATGGTTCGTCATTGTAGATATCTTTCCGTCAACAAGTATTGAATGGCAACCTGTGGAAAGCCTAAGTGGGACTTTCCATGCCATTCATAAGGTATTGGTAGACATTATTTGTGCCGATCAAACTGTGTCTTTTTTTAGTGAATGCAAGGTTTTTATATATTATGCACAGTATGTGGTTCCCTCTAAAGCGGATAGGTATGGGAATATCGAAGATTTGCCATTGCCAAGTCTTTCATCTCTAAACTAGGAGATTCCTGACAAGGTAACAATGCAGAGTTTCAAATTCAAAATATCTCAGGATATTAAAAAGTCCATGACAGCTGGAAGGATCTCAAGAAGAATACGCTTATCATGGTTTGTACCCCTCCATATCTTCATGGCTTGCTTCAAAACAGCAAATTTACAAAGAACGAAGGTATCCTGGCTAAGTAGAAACTTTTCGGAAGAGGATTTGGACAACACTATAGGGACGCATTGGAAATCTAGAGAGTGCGACCATAAGGGTGATATCTTGAGGTGCAGTGCATGCCCTCAATCCTTGGCTTTGGCTTACAGTATCCCTCGCCAAACTCTTGCTTTGGGCTTTGATTACAGGAGATACAAACTAAGATTGGGTATTTGGGTTCCCTTGGATTCCGATACAGATTACACACCATATAAACTTACGATGCACGTTTTGCCGCATGAAGAAGTAAAGAAGGTGAATGTTACTTCCAATTGGAGTCTGAAAGATGTGAGGGATACCTTGGAATTTCTAGACAATACATCCCCTAGATATAAGTTCAAAGTGAATGGCGTAACAATTGGTAAAAGAGCCGAGCGCTCTTTCTCTTGTACGAGTTGTTTGTCTCCCACAATTGTGAGTTTTGAGCCTTGAGAATGAAAACTTTGTAGGAATTTATCTTAATAAACTGTCCTTAAGATATTTTTTAGTGGGAACTCATAAGCTATCATGAAGCAAGTTGCCTTTCGAATGTATATAAATAAAATGTACATTACATTTGATTTATAAGTGAAAATTTTCATTACACCATGAGGTACAAAAATTTCATATAAATGTACAAAGCCAAAATAATAAGGCTCGTGTATGCTTATGTTTGCTATTTTGATTCTTTATTGATTTCTTCAAATATATTTTTTCTCACAGGGCCTTTCTTTGATTGTTGAAAAAATTTCACATTTACAAGTAGTCTCTTTTCTTGGGGCTTGAGAGGGGATGGATCAAATTTCAGAGGAGAAAGCATTGGCATTCCTTTTTTTTTAGACTCTGCAGCAGTGGTTCCATTGCCTTTGCCCTTGCCCTTGCCTTTACCATTGCCATTGTCCTTACCCTTTCCCTTGCCCTTTCCCTTGCTTGTGCCCTTGGCCATTGAAGTTTTGGGAGGAAGAGGGGAGTCAGGATCATATGGTGTGATTGCCTTGTCCAGAATCAGCTCAATGCATCTCTCCCTTATCCACCAAACATATGAATCAGGATAGTCTCCACACTGTAAGAATAAATGTTATAAGTTAGTGAAAAAAAATCATGATAAGGGTTACACAAACATCAAATGAAATTAACTTACATTCACTCCTTCTATTTGTAACAACTTTGAATCCACTGTTCTGCAAATATTTGAGATAACTCTCCATCAACAAGAATGCGCATCGCTTTGCAATGGAACTTCTTGTAGAAGAAACATAACATGAACGCATGCGACTCATCTCTGACGAGGAGGCTGACGAACTACGCTTAACTGTGACATTTAATGAAATGATCTCTCAACCAAATCTCATCATGCATTTAAAAGTCGTGTGACAATCCCCACCTCCAAGTGAAGGGCATGCAACCCACATTACAGCCAAAGGAAGCCTTGACCAACAACTCTGATGGTGTAGATAGGGTGCAGCCCCTTTTCTATACACCTTCTTCCCTTTCTGATCTATCCTTCCAAGGTTGAGCCCTACCTAAATTCATGACCACCAACCGATGTAACTCAGCATGAGCCAAGGTCTGCTAATGGCAGGAGGCTAAATATACATCACGGGGGCCATCCCTCTACAACAAGCACTGCATGCCCCACCCCTCCCCTTCTCATCCTATGCACTTGATAACCTGCGCTATAATCCCTTACATATGAATGGTCTTATCATGTAACAAATCCTAATCCTTGATTCGCATCTTACAGGCCCCCACGAGGAAAACATGGAGAACCAAGGGCAGCTAGCTTGCAAGGACGCCGACGGGAACATGTAGCACACACCGCTCCACCAGTGTGCTACGTGCCCACTCTTAAAAGGTACGCCAAGAAACGCGGCCCCAAGCGACACCACCCCGAACGAAGGCCGAAGTATCCGCGGGCCAGGGGAGCGGACGCTCAAGGAGGCGCACACAATGTGGCAACACCAGTGGCACAAACCCCCAACGTACGCTCAGGCACTAGATGCTCAAGGGCAGAAAGGGAAGCTCGAGACAGGGAAGAATTCAATGAACTATTTAAATGCATTTTGGAAATGGTGGCGGCCCGGGACCACACCATTCATGTCTCAGCCGACATGTTCCCTGCCCAACCCCATGGGAGCCCCGCACCAGCAGAGCCCCAGTCACCCAACCACCCAGACTCGCCCCGCCTCATACAAATGGAGTAGCCCCATGTTGAATAAAGGCTTATCAAATGCTACCTAGCCAGGACTTTTTGCCTTTAAATGGTTCAATGTTGACATGTTCCCGAATTGTACAAAATTTTCATATCTACATTTAATATATTTCACATCTTTAGCAAAAGAAAAAGCTAATCAAGCGCAGGTGATAAATATCTAAGTCAACACCATAGAATTCAGATAAGTGATGTCTCCTTGCGTTGCACTGGTTTATTATAGTTGCGGCATATACCATGCATGTACTCTCATGAAGTGACAAGTGGATACAGGATGATACAGGTCTTTGTGCAAAAGTGTTCAATGCCAATCTCTATCTCCATCTAAGCCAACATGACACCAACTTCATTTCGAGTTCTAGCTACAGTTTGAGGTATGGACCTAGCTGGAACTAGCCTAGAGAGGCCTTTGATTGATAAAGTTCTCACTGAGGAGGAGCTACATGTTTCCAGTAGACTCGGACAAGGCACCATGCTACTCGATGTTGCCAAATATTTATTATTGCTGAGTAGGCTACCACAGAAGCTAGATATGTGTGCCACACTCGAGTACAATCCGGAGTTCTACAATTGGCTTTTATCCTCATGAAGTGACATGGTTTCATGAACATGTATATAAATAAACAACGTGTTTTGTGACTGTGTCAATAATACCAAAAGAAGCAAAGGCCAACACACCCCATGAGCAATGATGACCAAGTGCAGGTGATACATATCAAGTCAAAACTAAGGGATTCAGGTTGGCGATGACTTGTTTAGCTGGACATTTTCATTATGGTTGAAGCATGTGACTTGCATGTGCTCTCACGACTTTCCAAGTGAATGCAGAATGACACAGGTCAATGTCTAGAAGTGTTTAATATCCAAGTCACCACAAAACCACGAACCCCACAAAGAACCATTATGGAGGAAGTGACAGGAATACCAAGAAACAAAAGCCATGATGGAAGCGCCACAGGATGACAACCCAAGGACACCTCTGTAGAAAGCACATATTGCAAATGAGCATGGCCAAAGCATAATCATCGATTACCTCCTCCTTCTTGGCCAGACTCTATGTTCGGGCAGGAGCCATGCTCTCAACAAGGGCGAACATCTCTTTATCATCCAGGATTCAATTCACAAGATGCTCTACCCTTGTCCTACACAGGTCACTCCAAGTGCTACCTCAATTATTTGATGTCTCGCATGTTACAAAGAGGTTTGCAAAATCTCAAGTGTATCTCTTCATCTCAACAAAAGTCCCTCTAGCATCAAGGCTGGTGATACAATCATCTCTGTAATATCCATTCTTCATAGCCTTTGGATCCCAACATTTCTCAATCCAAATGAAAGGCTAACAGCCTCAATGTATGGCATTGATTGTATTCATTTTTTCCACCAAAAAAAAAAGAAAGAAAGAAAAGAAAAGAGAATAAAAAAGCACACATTATCACACCACCGCACCTAGGGGTCCTCAAATTAGGTACAACCAGTGACCTTGGTCGGCTGGCTCCATCCCTAATCCCCTAGCCCTTTGTACATCCGCCACAATTGTTCAGGGCACATCAAGGGTAGGACATACCTAGGGAGCTCGCCTCGCCTATGGTTAGACCTGTCACCCTGAACCACTTGCACAATTCTTTTGCACTCCATCTCAATGCCATTACACTCAACAGTGGTAAGCAAGGCATGACAGACAATGGAAAAGTACACCATACTTTTCAAGCACTACAAGTAGCCACTAGCTACCAAAAGCTAAGACATCAAGGAGCTCAATTATGCTACATTGCCTTGACAAGACCATAATGATGTCTCAAGCAATCTTCAAGTGTACTCCCTGTCTTCATCGACAAATTTTTCCATCAACTTAGCCCCTTGCTTCACTGACCCTTGCTATACAAGGAACCAGGTCGACAGTCTTCTAACTAAGTAATGCCTAAATATGCATGTGTACTCACTTAATATTCACACTATAACCTATACACGGTTTGGGTCCTCAAGTGCAGGACAAACTCTAGGCTTGCTTAGAGTTCGACCTATCTCCTGAACTAATCAAAATATGTCTTGTGCACAATAAAGAAGACTAGCACTACCCCTTAGGGAGAGACCACATGAGAGGTTTTTCAATTGCAGGTATTGAAGATCCAACGAAGGTGTCGTTCGCTCTTCATCCACACTCAACTCTAAATTCCTATCATTATCACCCTGTAAGCCTACCAATAATCATCATACACTGAATCCCCAACAAACCGCACCTTGTACTCCATTAGTGCAACCCCCCCAAAGAATAGCCCTACCACCAACTCCCCTTTCCCTCCCACCTACCACTTAACCCACCAACGTGCCCCCAATGACATTCCTCCCCACCACTACCAACACTCTGCCATGGCAACCACAGACGTCCTTGCCACCCACGTCTTCGGTGCATGCTAACGCTTGCTACCTCCGACGGTGAGTGCCATGGGACTGGCACTCGTCTAGGAGGGGGTAATGTTAACCCCAATACGAAGAAAGCAAAAGGAAATAAAAAAGATGCAGGGCAAAGGCGGAAAAAAGGTAGCTCGACTGAAGAAAGAAGAGGAGAAAAGGCCAAAAGTGCAAGGGCAACCTTAAAAAGTCCAAGGCAAATGCAAAAGGGGAAAGGTGCATTTTAAAATACAAAGGCGCATCCTGAAATCTTGTAAAAGAGTGCCAGGCGATGGAAAATCTGGAAAGCTAAAACAAAAGACAAAGACAAAGGCCAAGGCAAAGAGAAACCGAAGACAAATGTGCACAAGAAAAAGCGCAAGTCAAAACTATTGTAAAAGAGCGCAAGCACATCATGGTTTAATTCAAGGAGTGCCAGGCTCTCACCCGTGCAATTTGTAAATGTAGACGGACGGTGGAAAGGAAGCTAGGGAGAGAGAGGAACAATGGGAAGAAGGGCCTAGGCTACGACTGGCCATGTAAAAAAGGGGAAAAGGGGATGACCGTCCAAAAGGGATTTAGGGTTTTGTATATAAAGTTCAAAAGTGAATGAGAAGCTCATTCTTGTGTGTGGCCAAAAGTGGCTCTCCTCTTCTTCTTCTTCTTCTTCTTCTTCTTGCTTGCTTGAGCTTGTGCTTGAGAGAGGGAGTGTGAGAGTGTGAGGGAGTGAGTGTGTGAGGGTGAGGGACCGAGGAGAAGAAGCTCTCCATCTTCTCCTCTCTTCTTCGCTTCTCTTCTCTTCTCTTGTCTTGCTCGCGGGCGAGGGAGCTTGGAGCGTGGAGCTTGAGGATGGAGCTTGCTTGAAGCTTGCACTTGGATCGTGGAGCTGCCGGAGTGCGCGGGAGAGGAGGTAACTCGATCGGCATGGAGGTAAGCTCACTACACCCGTAGATATGGATGCCACGTCGGCTATGTGAGAGGTAGCCATTAGTGCTCAGCTTGGAATGCTTGAACAATAAGCGGTCCGTGGGTCTTGGCGGTTGAGCGAAAGCTCCCACAGCAGCCATAGCCACGCTGCTTTAAGCTCTTAGATCTCTTCAACCAAAAAAGATCTTGACATGCTTCCTTCTGGACATCTCTACTCTTGCCCTTGGAGGTCCCCTCTATCATCTCAAAGATCAACATTAGGCCATCTATAGCTTAGCATTGTCAACTTTATCAACTTCTAACCTCCATAGCTAGACAGAACCTGATGTACTTGGAGCTTCTTGATCTCCTCCTACAGGCTATAAATCAACACACTTCCTTCTAGAGAGTTGTTCTTTTGCTCAAATCAAAGCTTTCTATTACATAATACCTTGACATTAAGCCTCCATTGGCTCAACTTTTTTTATGCAACACATCATTATCTTGGTTGCACCTGCATCAGTTCGTATTGTCCCTGGTTCCCCTGTGCACAGCACATAGAACTTTTGAAGCCCATGTCAGAAGATTTCTTTCCATAAAAAATTTTTGAAAATGATTTAGCTTACAGCTCACGCAGAGCTAAAAATCAGTCACCTACTATAAACCCTAAGATGGGAAGCCATAGCTTTTCAACTTCAAGCTTTTAGTTTACCTCATCTTTATTCTCTCTCTCCTACCCAGCTCAGGCCACTCTAATCCATTGATTTTCTGAAGTTTCAAGAAAGATTCACCACTCAAATCATCAAGGAGGGTAAGTGTTTTTGGAAGACTTGAAGATCAATCATCCATAGCTCACTTCCATAGCCACAAGCACCAAATCTTCAAGTTTACTTCATTCTCTCATTCTTGCCACTTAGACTAGGCTACCGCTACTCAGATCCACTAATTGCCCATCAAATTAGTGAGAAAGGGAGAGCTTGGAAGATTTAAAGATTTAGATACCTTCATCAAGAAAAAGATCAACATCAAGAATAATCATCTTCAACTCTAGTATCTCTTGATACTATAGTGTGCCTTCACACTACTGTCTTGTGTCCTTTGACATATTCAAGAGCAGCTCATTGCTGGTTACTCTTAGCTTTTTTAGGCTGATCCTCACTAATGAGAGTGCCAAGCATGAAGAATATTAAATGTATATCTTCTTTGAAGAGTAACATGGCTCCTATTTCTCATTTGCATTACATAGAAGACTTGTTTGACCAACTTGCAGGAGGACATGAAGCTACCTACACCAAAAAGAAATCAATGTATTCATTTGAAGAACTTGAAGACATGCATGCTACTTTGGAGAAAGTCCAAGATTTTGAAGTCATTTCCACTACCTCAAAGATCATGATATCTTTGCTTGAGGGGGACATGGACATGAAGACTAATGCAACTAATGCAAGAAAAGTTAATGAAGAAGAAGACTAGGAGGACCTAGAAGAAGAGGACCAAAAGATCAAAGTGGTGGACACTGAAGCTGCAAGCAAAGTGAAGAACAAGTACAAGATCAAAAAGAGAAAGTTGGACTACATCGACAAGAAGACCTACAATAAATTGAAGATCTATGTGAAAAGAAATACTGAAAACTGCAAGGGCTTAATGGTCCTTGACCTAATCTTTTACTAGACTTTTTTTAGCTTTGTAATGCCTTGCCCAAATGCCTTTATCATAAGCTTGTAAAATCCTCATGTATCCTTGTACTAAAACCTATGTACACTTTGTGAGGCCCCTGTTACAACCTCTGGATGTCCACCATATTTTTGGTACCCACACTTAGACTTTTTTGCGATAGCCTCTAGTGTTTTGCCATGTTTATGGTGTGCCCACACTTTGCAGGTGTTGCTTTCACTAAAGCCTCTACATACTTTGTACTTCTAGTTGTGATTGAGGAGGGGTGTTGAAATTTGCAATTAGATCCATGCTGCCTCTTTGTAAGAGCAGATGGACTGAGACATGCCGGCTGTAGGAATCTCATAAGCATAGAGAGAAACATTGGCACCTACCCATCTCTATATAACATTGTACTTGGTTTTCACTTTCATATGAGATGAATCCAATATCATTATGCTTTCACTTTTCAGTTAATGTCTTTATTATTGTCAGTTAGTCTAGTCTAAGTCTCTGTCTTTGTCAAGTCCAGTCCCTGTCATGTCATCATGAGTTGTGTCTTCATCTTTGTAACGTGCTCGCTCCTCAAATCGCGGGACACGTCTTAGCAGTCCATCGAGAGATATAATTAGAAGACGCCACCCGGCACTCCCACAGAATGACACGAGGTTTGCCAACTAGGGTCTCTCGAGTCTGCCTTGCAACAGAACTTATCCGGTCGTTCCCACTAGGATCAACCTAAAGTCCGAGTTCCTTGTAGTCGGGTCTTCCTAACAGCCTTCTAGCGTCGGTTTGCAACTGCTCCACTTTACACAGATACAACTGGACCAAAGCAGACTCGTACCGCACTTGGTTCAAAAAGAATGGGAAATGAGAGGGATGCATTGCTTGACCTCTCTACCCGTAGGGCATAGTCCCATTCCGGCCCCCTAAAACGGTATGAATCAAGTTTTTAACTTACAAGTTCTAGGGTCCTTGTCTATCTAACATTCGTATCAAATAAATTCCATTGAGGAAAGCTCTCGGCTAACCGAGACCACATTACCGTAGGATGGACCCGACGGTCACATCCACCATGCTTCCCTCGGGGGTTGTTTTAGTTATCTAATTACCTAGCACATTATGTTTGACACATAAAAGCATCTTCCTTAATTAACTCGTTAATCATAGGTTCCTTTACATAATTTAGGACACAGACATGAAGACAAGATAACAAGATCAAACATTTCATTAACTTATCTTCAGATTAATGTTTGTCTCTCGCCCATACAGGAGAATTAAGTGTCCCTTTTTGCCTCTGCAGAAAAATCCTTTCGTCTCCGTGCAATAAAAACCTGAAGGTTTATCCTACCAAGATTCAGCCTTTTGTAACTAGTATCAAGGCCTCGAGATCCCATCTTGAGTCACGTAGAACACTTGTGTAGGGTTCGGAGGCATTGGGATTTACGGCCAAAGCCCCCCCGGCATCCAAGCGTCCTCCTACGCCAAGTAATTTCCCGAAGAGACCTCTTGCAGCGGGTTCGGTCCACATTCTCAGCGCGGATTCATAACCCCCTTGGTTAGGGTTTGGCGGTTTGCGGGGGGTAGCTAGGGCCATCCTTCCTTAATTATCCCTTTAGGAAATCAACCACAGCTGAAGCAACCAGCTTAATAACATTTACTAGGGAAAACATCCCTTTTGTTTCCATGGCAAACAGTCATCTCAGACTCGGCCATGCAATCATCAATCACAAACAACTTGGATTAGCATCCAAAACCACATCAAGCAATCACCTTGCTTATGATCCATCTATCCTAGTAAGATTCCCTCCTCTTACCAACACAACCAGTCGACATTCACTTGGAGATACCCTTTTCAAACAACCAAGCATAACTTGGGTCAACAATCCATCTTTAACAAGATCAACCTTCGTTAAAACCATTTCAACAGTTCCAAGCAACATGCTTAGCATAAATTAATTACCCTAAAGTTCGCTCTCCCCCTTGGGTTAGGCTTTGCAAGGTCAATTTAACAAATTCCTCCTAGATCCTTTAAATGAACTAAGTGATTTCACCTTGACCTTTATTAATCATGGCTACCTATTTAGGTAGAAGATCAACCCATCCTAACCCCTTTATGGTGAATACATGCAATTCTACCTCTATTTAAGAATTCAAGATGCGTAAGAAGAATCTAAATCTTGGTACAACCTGGATATAAGCTATAGTTCCTGGAGGGTTGGTGGTATTCATGTCTCCGCTTGCATTGGATATGTTCCTAGCCTCGTTTGCAACTTCTGCACTTGTGCTCCTTATAACTCATCTCTTGGGTGCCATCCTTGTGCGTTCCTGGTCTTGCAACCCTTGAGGTAAATTGACCGCTCTTTCCCTGGTAGAAGGAAGTGGTATGCGGGTTCACAAGGAATCTAAGGCCAACAATGTGACTTCAATATGCATAACTTTTCTTCTTCTTTCACCCTCTCCCCAATTCGTTTTCCTTCTTTCTCTCCCTTCCTCTTCTTCTTCTTCTTCTTCTTCTTCTTCTTCTTCTTCTTCTTCTTCTTCTTCATCTTCTCTTCTCTCTTCCTCTTCCTCTCCTTCTCTCTCTCCCTCTTCTCCTTCTTCTTCTTCTTCTCCTCTCTCTCTCTCTTCCTCTTCTTCTTCTCCTCCTTCTTCTCTTCTTCTCCTTCTTTCTCTCCCTTCCTCTTCTTCTTCTTCTTCTCCTCTCTCTCCCTCTTCTTCTCCTTCTCTTCTTCTCCTCCTTCTTCTCTTCTTCTCCTTCTTTCTCTCCCTTCCTCTTCTTCTTCTTCTTCTCCTCTCTCTCCCTCTTCTTCTCCTTCTTCTTCTCCTTCTCTTTCTCCTTCTTCTTCTTCTCCTCTCTCTCCCTCCTCTTCTCCTTCTTCTTCTTCTCCTCTCTCTCCCTCTTCTTCTCCTTCTTCTTCTCCTCTCTCTCTCTTCTTCTCCTCTCTCTCCCTCTTCTTCTCCTTCTCCTTCTCCTTCTCCTCTCTCTCCCTCTTCTTCTCCTTCTTCTTCTCCTCTCTCTCCCTCTTCTTGTCCTTTTTCTTCTTCTCCTCTCTCTCCCTCTTCTTCTCCTTCTTCTTCTTCTCCTCTCTCACTCTTCTTCTCCTTCTCCTTCTTCTCCTCTCTCTCCCTCTTCTTCTCCTTCTTCTTCTTCTCCTCTCTCACTCTTCTTCTCCTTCTTCTTCTTCTCCTCTCTCTCCCTCTTCTTCTCCTTCTTCTTCTTCTCCTCTCTCTCCCTCTTCTTCTCCTTCTTCTTCTTCTCCTCTCTCTCCCTCTTCTTCTCCTTCTCTAATCACGGGAAACCACGGGAGGGTGCCACTACCTGCGCAAGCTGGAGGGGGGGGGAGATGACGAAGTACGAGGGGGGGAGGACCTGCCATCAAAGCTAGAGGAGGGGGCGCGTTTAGTGACAAAGGGGGGGGCGTGATGTAGTCTGAGTGGGGGAAGGCTACGCTATCCCTCTTATAAGGAGGGAGGGAGGTTTGGGGGGAAGGACAGTGCCACCCGCCATCTAGGGGGGCTGCATGCCCCCCTCTCTTCATTATTCTCTCTCTCTCTCTCTCTCTCTCTCTCTCTCTCTCTCTGCCATGCAGTCAGTAGGGGGAGAGAGAGGGAGTAATTTTTTTTTAAAAGAATTGAACTTTTTTTCTTAGGGGGGAAGGGGTTCTCATGGGGGAGGCACGGGGGTCACGGGGGGGGGGGGGGGGGGGGGAGGGGGGATGTTACAATCTTCCATCCTCCATAATCATTGCCATGCTCTAGATCCCGTGTTTTTCAACAATAACATTAAAAATCATGTTAAGTGAGTGAAACTTGCTATTCCAATCAATCCACAAGGATTTCTATGTATCCCAATGGGCTTGTAAGAAGCCTAGTATGACCATTGAGATATTGATAAAACTTGATAGACTATCTAATCCTAGAAAAACCACTATATATAGAGGAATCTAGTTGCATTTCTAAATTTTCTAGCTTTAAGGTGAGTCTATTGGGGTGTGCATCCTTCTTGGGTGAAGAACTCTCTTATGGGACAAAACCCCGAGACTATCCCATGCATTGAGTGGATGGTGCTATGAAACTTTGATGAGCCAAGTTCCATTCTTTCCATGGGGATAGTTAAACATAAGGAACTAAAGTGTATGCAAACAAGATTGGATCACTTATTCCAATGGGAGTAAGATGTAATACTTGATTGTTTACTAGTCTTGGTTCTCATTTTAAAATAAAATTTGAGACAATCACAAACCATTTATATTTTGGGTATTTTGTCCTCTCATGGATTATACATATTCTAGGTATGAAGCATTAGGTTAGAAAATAGCAACTAAACATGTCTAAACTTTTCTAATGGGCTAACATCCTAGCTTAGGAAATGTTAATTCATGATATGGTTATTTCTTTGGTGTTATTTGGATTATGATTTCTCTAACTTAGAAGAATTATTTTATTAGTATTTTTAGTCATTGGTTTAAATATGTGCTTTGATATTGTACTTATTGCTTCTAAGTTGTATACACAAATTACTTATTAATTACTTATATAAATTACAATATGAGTATGTGTATATATAATATATACATATGACATCTCATTCAGAAATAACTCATGCTTCTAACTCTTGAGACTTGTAAGGACAACATGATTGGAAAAATTGTTAGTACAAGAACAAAGTGAGTGTCTATCAAGCCTCTCTCTATGAGAGTTTTTCTATGACACAATTAGAAGAAGTGTGAATGGCCTTAGCTAGGGCTATCTTTTCTTAGCCATGCAATGACAATTTTGGACTAGAAACATGCATGGAAGAAAATTGGAGAGTTTGGGACTAGTCGTTTCCCTCCATCTTATCACTCAACATGGCATGACATTCTTGATAAGGTTCACTCAAAGGTGAAGGAGCATGTTGAAAGGGTCGTTCTATGAAACGTAAATTGGAAGGCTAGTTGGTCAAATTTAAGATCTTTTACATGAGATATGTAAGAATGCTAAATTTTCATTACATACAAAAGTTAGTGAGAGAAAAAATTTCATAGCGAAATTATAGTCTTTATGACCTTATCAATTCACCCTTTAATCTTAATTAATATAACATATTTACATGTAGTCAACTTGCCTACGTATTTGGGAGAATTCTAGGGTGCCAATAGTTTTTTAGCATTTTTAATGTGTTTAATAGGAGAGAAGCTATGTTAATTAAGAAGAAGATGAGGTGATTTAGAACGTTTTCATACAAATTAGATATAACTAAAATCAACTAATTTTTAACGAAGGTGAAGTCACATTAACAAGAAACTAAAATGGAGAAGAGATCTAAAAGATATTTGAGTTATTCAAATCAAACATATTCAAAAGTTCAACACTCCAGAAAGGGAGAAAATAACAAAGTTCCACAAGTATGATAGGAGTAACATATGAGGAGTCTCCCTTTAAAAGATAGGGAGAAACTATGGAGCATAGGATTAGAATTCTCCTTGAAAGATGGGGAGAAACTATAGAAGCTAGGATTAGAATTCTACATCTACTTGACTAAGCCATATGACTTTAACTTGGACATAAGAAAGGAGAAAGCAAATCCCCTTTACAAGACCTAGAGAGAAAAGTAGTTAGCATCAACATGCACATATATCCAATTGAGATAGCCCTTGTTTTATTATTATGCTACTCTTTGAAGTGGATGCATATGACTTTAGTGAGTGTACAAAAAGATTTTAGGCTTATATCATGATAAAAGAGGCACTATGTACCCACTGTTTTAGTTCTATAGGATCTAATTATCTTCTTACGCTACTTAATTAGTGTTAATTTGAAGGTAGAGCAACCTAGAAAATTTAATATCTTGCTTAAAGATTTAGTGGGAAGAAATATACATACTTAACTGATGAACAAGCAAAAAGCTAGTGACCTACTATGATATAACTTTCTTAGAAGCATTCTTCCCTTAGTTTCCACAAGATATTCAAAAACTTATTTTGAATAAGGCAAGGAATATCACCCTAGTAAGTGATGATAGATACTTTGCATCCTAAGGTTGGATTGAGGTAGAATAATTATCCACCTCAAACTAGATATATCAACTTAACATGTGAAATAATTTGTCTTATTAGTGGTGCATTTTAGACTAAGAGTGATGAAATTTAGCTTAAGATGATTTGTGTGGAAGACCGTTACAATGTATCCCCATGGGCAATAATATCTAAAGTTGTAATTCATACTAGAAAATCAAGAGATAGGGCTTAAATTTTAGGCTTTATAGAGAAGGTAGCTGATGGCATACTATATGTTACAAAATGTACCATCTTGCTTACCTCGAGAATAATTTAAAGATGCTAAGGTGGACGGAAACCCTTAAGGTTGCCAATAATTAACTCTTCTATGAGGCCAGAGTAAACTCAAACGTGTTCACTAGAGGACAACAAGTCAAATTAAACCGGTACATTTATGAGGAGGTTACAAAGGTTATACTAGCTAATTGAGTCATGGTTGTAAGACGCTCTAGTTGCCACAACTATAACAAAGATGGATTGCCTGATCTTTCCCTAAAATATAGATTTCTGGATAGCTATTCCCAGAATCCTAATTACTATGCAATGGATGTATCATAATGCCATTCCTAGATTGTGGTAGAAAAACCTTTTCCAAGAATAATATGAGCTCTCGAACTACTCGAATAATGTATTCCCTTCCTATTGATGTAAAGAATTATTTTTGTCTACCCATTTGTCTCCCCTTGATAAGTAGGAATAGTGGAAAGATATTATCCATTTGATGAAAAAAATTGATTAGAATTAAAACTCTCTTTTGAAGTGTAAACCTTGATCATTATCAAAAGGCCAAGTAGTACATAATTTTCTTCCTAAATTAATGAGGTATATTAAGCAAGAAAATACCTTTTTTGAATATGGTTGGAGAGAAAATTGATCATAAAATTTGCATAATTCCTCAGAACATCACCCCAAATCTCAATATTACAGAAGCTCAAGAGAAGAAATTTCTTCTCGAGCAGTACAAGCTACTGGAGTTTGATGGTAAAGGGAGGGACATTTCAACCGAAGCACAAACATGGGTAGAATCTATGGAAGACTATTTCACTGTTGCATGGACTACACCATCAAATCAAGCCATGATCGCCAAACTAAAATTCACAGGAGATGCCAGTCTTTGGTGAAAATAGTGGTGCAAGGACCAAACAACGTCTGAAAGCGCTATCACATGGGACAAGATTATGGACACTATGCATGGGATATATCTTCCACCCACATATCAAGCCTAAAAGATTAATGAGTTGTTCAATCTAAAGTAGTTAAGCCTAAGACTAGAAGCTTACTACTCCAAATCCATAACATTTCTAAAATATACACCTACGATAGATGTTTCATAACAAGTATCCAAATTTTGCAATGGTCTAAATCCACCCTTGAATACGTGCCTTGGATCAATGAGATCATCAGATTTACAGGATGCATTGATTCAAGTAACTCCAATAGTTCAGGGGATCGAACAAAGACCAAGAAATACAAAAATTTGAAACAGGAAGAATTAGGATAAGGGCAAATCCAAGGTTATGAAAAAAGATCCCAAGGACAATACCAACCAAACAAGATGAAGAAAGACAAATCAAATGCATGTGAAACTTTGTACCCATAGGAAAGATCAATGAGACTCCAAGGTGCTTCTATTGCAAGGAACTAGGACATTTCAAGAGGCAGTGCCCAAAGCTTTGGGCCGAACATCCACCAAGGTTAGTTTTGTGGGCAAAGCCAAGATGCCATGGGGAAGGTTGCTAGAATAAACATAAAGAAGGTCAGTAATGATAAAGATCCTACAATGGAATCCAATATAGAAAGACCCAGAGTACATGCCACTCTCAATAAGAAGGGTCCAAATTGCCAAATCTCAGTAATTCAAACACCAGTGAATTATCAAGGTAAACCCTTTTGAATTTTAATCAATTGTGGAAGTACCCACTCTTTTGTATCACCAAAATGTGCAAAAAGGCTAGGCATAAAGACTACTCTTGCACCTAGTTTGCTTGTGGAGTTAGCAAATGGCAAAGAAGTTCTATCAACACAAGAAACTAGAAGGGTAGAATTTAGCTTGGGTGGACATTCTTCCAAAATGAGCTTCCAAATTATGAACCCTAGGGCTTATGAATGTCTGCTAGGAATGGATTGGTTAATTCCAAATATTGCCCATATCCATTGTGGAAAGGGCCAAATCACAATTCAAAACTCAAAGGGAGGACAACAACCACTCAGGGAGAAGTAGGAAACCCTAAGGTTCAGCTAGCTAAAGCTTCTTGAATAGTAAAAGGACTGAAGAAAGGATTACTCATCTATCTAATTGAACTTAACAAGGCCGAGCAAGATAGTGAAGCAAAGAATCAACCGTCTTGGCTAAAAGAATATGCGGATGTTTTTGCAGAAGACATGACAAAGCTTCCATAACAAGGGAAGTAGATCACAAAATTTAACTTTTCTAGGCACTGCCTCGATCGCCAAATGGCCCTACCAAATGTCAATTCCTAAAGCCATTGAGCTAAAAGAACAACTCAAGTAGCTATTACACCAAGGATACATCCGGCCAAGTAATTCACCATGGGGAGCCTCGGTACTATTTCACAAAAAGAAAGACAAGCACTTGACCTTTGTATCAATTACCGTGAATGAAACCAGGTGACAATGAAAAACAAATATTCAATCCCTAGGATAGATAAGTTGCTTGACCCCGACTCTAGGGAGCAAAGGTCTTTTCAAAGATCAATCTCAAATCAGGCTATTATAAAATAATAATTAGGGAGGAAAATATCCCTAAAATTGCATTTAACACAAGATACGCTCATTATGAGCTTATTGTGATGTCATTCGGATTAACAAATGCTCCTGTCACCTTCAATAGGTTGATGCAAGACATTTTTCGGCCCTACCTTGATGACTTCATCCTTGTCTTCTTTGATGATATCTTAACATATTCCAAGAATGAAGAAGACCGTGGATCATAGCCTATGAGTAGTTCTTGAAACAATGAGAGCCCACAAACTATATGCTAAAAAGAAAAAATGTGCCTTCTTCAAGAAGCAGATTGAATATTTAGGATTCATAGTATGGGTAGATGGCATTTCAATGGATCTTGCCAAGGTCTAGGATGTACAAGATTGGCCACCCCCAACAACGGTCAAGGAAGTGCGAAGCTTTCTAGGGCTAATGGGTCGGTATAGAGTCTTCATTAAAGACTGTGCCTCAATCACCATGCCTGTCACCGACCTTCTCAAAAAGCAAGTCTCCATTATATGGGCATCCGTCGAACAATCTAGCTTTGAGAAGCTTAAGCAGAGTTTGGTAATTTCCCCTATCTTAAGGCTACCTAACCTAAGCAAAGAATTCGAAATCATAACGGATGTAAGCTCTATTGCCTTGGGTTGCATGCTTATGCAAAAAGGACATCTAGTAGCCTATACTTCAAGAAAATTAAAGATCCATGAAAGAAACTATGCCACGCATGATCTAGAATTACTTGCTATAATTTATGACTTTAAATTTTGGAGACCTTACCTCCTTAATAATAGGTTTTCTCTAGTCATTGATCATGAAAGCCTAAAGTGGATTTTTACTCAACGAGATCTCAATATGAGACAACACTGATAGATTGAGATCTTGCAAGAATTTGACTTTGAAATCAAATATAGACCAGGCAAGGAGAATGCGATTGCAGATGCTCTAAGATGTAAATCATTTCTTAATGCTCTAATCCTAGAGGAACCCTCTAGGGCTAGAACTCTTGCTACAATGATTTACATGTCCAGTAACCCTCTCATAGAAATGGCTAAAGAAGAGGCAATGAAGGATCCAAGCTATCAAAAATTGTTAAGAGAAATTTCCGTCAAGGATTCAAATCCAAAACTCAAGACTAAGTATCAAGATTTTTCCATAAACAAGGAGCTTTCCTATTACAAGACAAGACTATATATTCTTGCAAGTTAGGAACTCAAAAAGAAAATAATGTGGGAAGCTTATGATTCTCCATTTTTGGGTCATCTTGGTTATGCTAAGACTCTTAGTACAGTCAAAAGAAGCTTCTATTGGGAAAGACTCAAGAGTGATGTACTCAAGTATGCCACCAAATGCCTAAACTACCAATGAATTAAGGTCAAATGTGTCAAGTTGCTAGGAAAGCTCTAGCCACTTGACATCCCTCAAATGAAATGGGAGTATATTAGCATGGACTTCATAGTTGGATAACCTCCGATATAAGGAGGATATAACTCCATAATGGTATTCATTGATATGCTAACAAAAGTTTCACACCTTATTCCTGTTAAAACCAATTACAAGGCTTCCGATATTGCCAGGCTTGTAACAAAACCCTCCACTTAACATCCATCATCTTTCGTAATACAAGGGTGAAGGATTGTATATCTGATCTAATATTCACTTCATCTGGTTTCTCCAGCTGAAATAGAGGAGTGCATTGTTGACATAAAAATAACTTGGAAAATCAATAATCATTCCCAAGGTTTGTCTTTCTGCCATAAATCAAGAATATATATTAACAAGAGAATATTTTCTATATTTTATGCTATAATTATAACTAGTTTTATTTACTTGCATCATATCCTGTATCAACGTGCCCTATGATACCAACTGTAATGTGCCTACTTAAGATACGTCATTGGCGGTACATTCTTAATAACCCATCAAGAGATCTCCTAGAAAACACCGTTCAGGATTTTTGATGAAAACCCTCGAAGTTTGCTAACTAGGCTCACTTGAGTCTACCTCGCAATGGAAGTTCAGACCATTCCCACGAGGATCGACCTCGGTTTTTTTGGTCAAATAAACTACTAACGGTTTATTAGTGTCAACGGTTAGAGTTTCCATCCCTTATAAAAATTTCTAACTGAAATAAGCTTGTGTTGTGCTAGGTTCAAAGAGAATGGGAGACAAAGGGGAGTGTGGCACTTTGATCCCTTCTGCCCATGGTTCTAAAGTGATGCAAGTTAGGCTTTCTGATGTCTAATGGTCTATCAAAAATGTGACTTTTTTCCTTCTTAGAAAATCTCTCAACTTACCGAGACCACCCAACCATAGGTCTAGAACTATTGGGGGTCTATCCTCGCGCTTTTCTCTTGAGAGTATTTTTAATTACCTAATTTCCTACCACCTTAGGTTCACATATAAAAACAATTTCTTTGAACTATCTCCTGATACAAATTCGTTACATGCTTTTAATTCACGACATAAAAACAAAGTAAAGCAATCCCTTCTCAATAGTTCCTTTAAGAAAAATAACTTTTTACAATGTTTTCTATTCTAACTAGAATGATGTCAATCCAAATGTATTATTCTCTTCAAGTTCAGTTCCTAAACTAGTATTGAAACTTCAAGGATACTATTTGGAATTCAAAGGGTAGGTGGCAGTTCTTCATAAGAGCAACCTAAGGAGTTTATGACCAGAGCGCCTTGGTATCCTCACCTCCTCATGCAAACTAGAGTTCCCTACAACAAGACCTTTCGCGTCATGATTGGTCTATACTCACTAACGTGAAACAAAAAAAGAAAACCCCTTGGAGTAGGTTTTATTCACGCTGGTATTGGGGAGGTCTAGTGCCATCAAGAACACTGCCTCAGTTGCATTCTATGCTCACCAAAATACTGCCTCAGTCTCAGCAATCTGTACTTGGTCATCCATGTTTTAGCCTGATGATTTTGGGAAAGATTATAACCTAACTTACAATCACGAATATCTTAATTCAAATGCATTAAACATAAACTTTTAAGAAATTTATTTCCAAGACAAATATTTTCTTTCAAAAAATAATAATATCAAGGCAAAACTTAGCATAAGTGGCAATATCTTCCAATGGTCTTCTCGAATTTCCCCTTCCTCAGGATCTAATTTGGAGTGAATCCAAACAAGAATTCTATTCTTGAGAATAACTTCCTTGGAGTTTTGTAGTTCCTTGCCCACGATTTAAAAAATCTTGGTTAGTTTTATATTACAAAAAGTATTCTTTCGACAATTCCATCTCAAGGTCTTTTATATACCGAGAATTAGTGTCCATGTTTATCCATCAAAGTTTTCGTTAGATCAATTACAATAAAAAACATTAAGTCTTTTAGGGACACAATACCTTCCTTGTACTCTCCTTTTGGTACATCTTGTACAAACCCAAATTACCCCTTGGAATTTGGGGTTAATAATTCCTTTAAAAGATTATATGCAAGAAATAAATAAAATCCTATTTTATGAATGTAGCTTTTTGTTGCCAATTCATGAAATGATAGTGTGCTAGCTTCCTTTATTATCAAAATATAGTACGTGGGGATCCATGATGAGTGCTTGATTGATGGTATTCACAGCTTTGTTTGTAATCCCAGTACTCGTCATTCCATTTGTAGTGATTGTGTCCACAACGTTATTGGAAACTCCCACCTCCACGACCTTCATAACTTTCTTCTTTTGGGTTATGGTCTTTAATCGCGAGATTGTATAGTGGATTTTTTGCAAGAGAGCTTGGGGTTGTCGCAACTGGATTAATGGGAATTTGATTGATGGGGGATGGTGATTACTAGGAATTTAGAGAAATTGAGAAGATTCTTGATTCCATAGGAAAGTGGGGTAGAAGGGATGGAGGATTTGATTCCAAGAGCCCGCAAGATATCCTCCTTTCTTCGTGGACGAGAATCCCTGTCCTTGCACTTCTCTTGTCCCAATCCCTCTTGCTCTATACTCTTGAGAAGAGCCTCTCCTCTCTTGCTTAGGCTACCCTCCAATGGCTCCTCATGCCTTGTATTTATAGTTAAATTGAAGAAGAAGGGTTGTGGCCAAGAAGAGGAGCTCTTTATGAAGGGTATCTTGGAAAATTAGCAATCTGGAAGCTTTCAAGATGCAATCTAATGATGGCTATTTGATCTTTGAGGTCCAATGAGGTTGCGAGAGATGCCACGACTGATTTGCATGGCTCTTGGATGATCTTGCTTCAATCTAAGCCTCTTATCGAACTTAGAAGAGGGGGAGATTGCTGGATTTATCTACTATGATACAGGAGGAGAATTCATGCTTTTTCTAGTGCAATCAAGATCTCCAAATTTGGAGAATTGGTGTGCCATTTTTTTTAATTAAAAAGGGGGGACGTCGACCTGTTCATCATCATCTTCCTCTTCTTCTTCTTTTTCTTCATAAAGCTTGTAAGATTTAGAGCTTAAAGCTTTTAGACTTGTCTTGCTTTGCTAAGTTTTAAAAGGGTTCAATCACTTATGACTTATGGCCCATGACTTGTGTTCGTGTGGTGACCTCTGTGAAGGATAGCTTTAGTCCTTATCAACATGAGAAAGTGTCAATGGGTTACAAACTTTCGACTATCTTTGTTCGAGATTTCCTTTATTCAATGGTCTAGAGCTCTTTAAATCTAACTTACAAGAAGTCGAGAAGGTTGAAAAACAAATCAAAATATCATAGGGACTAAATATTGTAAAAAAAGACTAATCTAACAATGGAGATGAACACGAAATCAAAGTATTCTAAGCTACACATAACAAGAAATATACCAAACTGAGATCCAAGCATGGCCATGCCATGGAACATCTTCTATTACCATAGCACAATGTAGCCATGAGCTGTAAAATCAAGTACAAGAAAAATCAAGGACAAGAAGATTTGGAAAATTAGTGATAGTGCCAAAGAATGCTACATTAGTACTTCTTGCCTTTTTATACTAAACCCTAAAGCCCTCATCTCTCCTAGCTCAAGTATTTACAAGGTTTATATTTGGAGTAGGCTTCAACTCTCATGTTGATAATTTGCTTCATTATAAATCATCCCCTCCTAGAGATGTTTTGTCCTCAAAACTGAAGATTATGAGGTAATAGGTAAGTTGTTAATGAAGCAAATTATGTCGATGAAGATCCATAAGCATGTGGAAGCACTTTGTGTGATGAAACATCACAATGAACCTGAAATGGTGAATTGTCCAAACAGGGCTGCATCAGTTAAGTTGCCATAACTTTTGAATGGAGTGTCCAAATTCAGTGTTTGAGGTGTAAAAATGAAATTCACAACCTGAAGCATCATCCCATACCATTAAAAAAACTTTTTTATGTCATCAAGGAAATTTAATTAATAACATTATTTTAAAACAACAAGCTACCCTTGCACAGACTGTCATCATTCATCTTGCAAAAGCCATGGAAAAGCATCCAAATAAGAAGAGGGTTGCCAAGTGGACTCTTCCATAGGCAACCCCTTCCATTAATTCAGTGAGATTTTGGCTCTTGAGAACCTTTTCATGTTTCCCGATAATCTTCTTAGGTTCATAGACAATCAGTCCATCTTCATCAAGTGATGGAAGCTCTTCAATAACTTGTACATCCTGCCCAATATACTTCTTTTATTATGATACATGAAAAACATTATGTATGCGAGTAGTTGAAGCAAATTGGAGCTTATATACAAGCTCTCCAATCTTTTCCAACACCAAATATGGGCCATTAAATCTATGATCCAACTTGTTATTTCCACCCTTAAGGGATGTATAATGAGTCTTGGGCACTTTCAAGAAGACCCAATCTCCAACATCAAACTCCATGTGCCTCCTTCTATCATCAGCATAGGACTTCATTACATCTTGTGCCTTTCGTATGTTTTCTTTACATTGCTTCATAAGCATCTCCATTCTCTCAAACTCATCCTTCACTTGTGGATTCACATCTTCATGAAACATGGCTGAAGGAATTTGAACCTTGTATCCATAGAGTGCTTCTAAAGGAGCCATCCTAATGCTCATATGATATGTGTTGTAAAAAATTTTAGCAAGGTGCAGCCAATTATCCCAAGATGATTGCGTGTCATGACAAAAATGTCTTAAGTGTTGAGATTCAAGCTCATAGTCTTACTTGAGTTGAATAAGGTTAAGTCATACTGACTTAAACATGGTTAGTACTAGGTTACTTGCTTTGTGTATGTGTCTGGTGGTACACAGTTGAATTTTACACTATGTGTTGATGGAATATATTGTGCAAGAAGCATGTTTGCTAACCTTCCTGGCTATGCCTTTGTCCATCTCTTTCTCTCTGAATGCTAATATGGTATTAGAGCATTGGTCCCTCATCTACTACCACCACTTCACCTCCCTGAGGTTTGGACACTGTTGTGGGAGACTTCAGAGTTGTAAACTTAGAAGCCATAGCTCTAACCGAGACACTGCGCAAGGGAATCAAAAGCACAGGGAGAGCCTTGCAGGATAGAAAGGAGCTCTTCTTGCTCCTAGTTCTTGAAATAGTGGCTATGGCTATCACGTTGCTGGAAGTGCATACTACGAACACCATCTTCAAAGGTGTAGAAGCAGGTGCTTTGCAGTGCTAAAGAAGATTGTTAGTAAGTGAGCGTGTTTTAAACTGGATCAGAGCAAGATGCCAAATTGTTCAAGCTCCTCTTCATCATTGTGAAGCTTGAGGAAGGTGATGGTAAAGGTCCTAACACTGGGGGTCATGCAAATGGGACTAGGGGCGGCAGAACCGAAAATGGTGAGTGTCCTTCCACGATAAACATCAACATCATCCTCATCTAAATTAGGCCACATGTCCAATTCTACTACACACACTCCTCAACGGAGTGCTTCTACAATAGGCTTCTCACTGCAGTTGCTACTAAGTTGATTTCCTGTCATCATTGAAGGGGTACATCTAGATGCAAATAGAGGCCTTTGGCATTCACAAATTTTGGTAGGCGAGTCAGTACAGGGTCACAGGGTGGTGGCCAAGAGACAACATCGCTAACAGCTATCACTCAACTGCTCACCATGGCATGACATTTGTGCCAATTGGCTACACATTTGGTGGTGACATGTTTGAAATGGAGCAAGTGAAAGATGGATCTCCCTATGGAGCTGGAACTTATGTGGGGGATGGCAGCTGATTACCAACAAATTTGGAGTTGAAGCAAGCTTTCCACCAAGGAAAATATATTGCAAGCATTACCAAGAAACTAAAAACTGGACTTTAAAGGCAGGTTGAAGTATAATTGCAAGTTTTCTTGGCAACTCTGGGTGGCACCTGCACTCTGAATTTGAGTTTGGTGTTTCTTGCTTGTAAAAAGTGTCTCTACAATAGTTTTTAATCAGTAAAGTATGCAGGGTGAAATCAACAATTTGGAGTAAAGCACTCATAGTCATGTTGATAATTTTGTGACAGAATATCATGATGTCTCAGTGAGCGCTTGAAGGACTTTTTGAGGATCTACTTCGTGCATGTATTGGATTTTATGCAATCATATAAACTGAAATCTATGCAATTTCAGAATTGAATGTCTTTGTGGAGTTCAAGGGTGTTGATTACATATATCGGTAGAATGGCACTAAATAGTTAGTGATACACATGTGCATATGCAAGAGCATTGTATGCTCAAACTTGACTTCCATAAGGCTGATTTGATAGACTATTGACTATTTATAGTCTTACTAGAGTGGAGGTTGAAAAATGTATGAGCACTGATACTTATGTTATGCAATTGGGATTCTAAAATGTCCAAAACTGACAGTTGCTAGATGTTTGAAATGAGCTGAATTGGAATAATCTCAGAATGTATGATAATTGTTGTGAACTAAAATCTATTGGTTTTGCAAAGTTTTTGGAGGCAGTTTAAGTGCAGTTAAATGGGAACAAAAGACATGTATTGTCTGAAAATGCAATAGTGGTTATTGCTCCAATTTCATAGTAAAAAATTGGTTGCATTACAGATCACTAAAGTATATTGCCTCTACTGGCATTTTGAGAAATTGATTCATTTTGCAAAGCTGAAGACTTTGAAAAGCGTGGTAGGTAACTAGATAACTAAAACACACCATTGAGAAAAGTAGGAGAGTGGAACCCAGGGGGTGCACCTTATAGAACATGTAAGATACCACGTGACTTCAAAAGAAATTGTATTTTATTTAGTAAAATTTGTAGGATTATATTAAACAAAGGGGTTTCTAAATTATAACTTGAAAAAAATCCATAAGTTTAATAAACTAAAGGGGGTGATTCTATGGTCTTATAGTAGCAAAGGAGTGTAATAGATCTCCCTCTCTCTTGTAATAACCAATGCCTAGTCTCTCCTCGTGATCATTGGGATGTCTAATCATGTGGTAGCATATCATGGAGTCTACCCAAGCCAAATTTAATAGAATGAATGGCTAATTATCACACAATGTCACACTCTCAATTGATAGTGGCTTCACGGGATCCCTCTCCCTCTCCCTTGCACTCTCCCTCTCTCTCTCTCTTTGCCACTCTATGTGTGTATCCCTAGCCATTGATCAAATATGATGAAGACAGTGAAGAAATCCCTTGCAAAAAGAAGCTATGGTGTGAATAAATCTCCCATAAAGAGTCAAGGAAATACAAAGTTCAATAAGGAGCTAAAGACTTCAACTGCACATTGCATTTTTCCTTGAGGAGTCAAGCTCGAGTGGAATTTCTTCTCATGAGCCAAGCTAGAAACTCATTGAGAGATGGAGGAGTGGTTGATGAGAACATGGGGCTCATTGCATCATACAACATGTAGGGGCTACCACATCATTTACCTGAAGGAGGGATCACGTGCCAAATTTCAAAAGCTAACAAGAAGATTTACCTAATGGATATGATCATCAATAATGAAGTTGGCATTCTCTTGGCCTGTGCATTCACTGCATTAGAGCATGGAGGCATCGATGTCGACTGGGATGATTTCGCAGGTTTACATCTCAAAGTGGACTCACTTCCAATAGCAAATGTGTCAAAAGTGAGGAAACACAACCTCTAAATCCTGTGACATCATGTGATACACTTGTAAAATTGGTGTGGAATAATTAAAAGGTAGTAGCATGCATCGATGATATGCAAGTAATGTGTAGAAGATGTAAATTATGAAATTGGTAAAGAGTTAGAGGAAGCATTCAATTTGGAGATAGAGGCTAAGAAAAAGTATGCCACAATCACAACCACTTTTGATTGGATTCTTAGTCAAATTCAAAATTTGCAAAGCTAGGTTCTTAAAAAAGACTTATAAAAAGAGGTCTCTAACATGCAACAAAAGTTAAATGTTGCTAGAGGTGAGCTATAGGAAGCAAAGCATACTTGTGAAAGAGTTGCAAAGCTAATAAAAGAGTGTGATGGGTTTCTACAAAATACCACACACATGGTAGAGCCATTGTGTATTAATGGGTCAAGGGTAGTTCATCTTGCTCCAATGTAGCATCTTGTAGTCCCTTGGAGCCAACTCCTTGATATTTCATGATAATATGCATTAGGAATAGGTGTTAATGTTCTTTGTGCTTTTGTACCAAGTATACATATGCTGATCTTCTTTTGCATTTTCTATGCACTTGTGTGTTCTATGACTTGGACTTCCACTTGGAAGCTTTGGATGTTGTGTTTACACCTTGCATCCACACATATCACATGTTGTGTGTATCACATCACTTCTCCAATTTCAAATTATATGTGGTCCATTCATGCAATGAAAGCATGAGTTGTGATTGGATGGCTACAATGGGTTTTAGAACCTTACTGGTATCTATTTGATTTTGTAACTAATTTACTAGAGTCTCGTGTACTTTTTACACTTTGCATTAGTCCTCTTTTCATGTAGCCTTAGTATTCTATAGTTAAAATACTAATTTAGCAATGTTCACTACAACTCTTTCAATATATTTTCTTGCACTTTGTACTCAGATCTCCTAACTAGACGGGTCTGCACGTCTACATTTATCACGTTGGTGGTCATTATGATACTCACATGGCCACTGACTTATCACTTATTATATTTAGTTTGTTATATCTACCTACAACTAGCAAAGATATAGCGCAAGTGAATTAGTGTAGTCTATTATGCATTGTTTGACTTAGTAGGCCACTTTCCTTTATGTTGTATCTTATCTATACTTTGTGTGCATTGTATAGTGTGTGAAAGAAGAAGAAGAAATCAACAAGAAAACTTTTTTGGCCTCCATCTCTCTTCTTATGTTCTTGAGTGAGCTTCCTCTTGTGTATACAGTGTGTGTTTAGTGCAGCAGCTCAAGCAAGTCCCCCCACCATGCAATTCTTGACATGATATCAAAGCCACGTCACTGAGAGAGGCTGATTTTGAAGGTTGAAGTGAAGGAAAAGAAGCAAGGTTCAAGCAAGCAAGCAACGGGTAAGAAACTCTCCCAGTCTTCCACTCTTTCTCTTGGATAGTGCCTGTGGAGGCACCGGAAGCATGGCAGAGTGAAAATCGCAGATTGCTGTGAGATTTGGTGTGCAAGTAGAGCACTATATATTCTGTAGGTAACCCACGGTTTTTTTGGGCATTTGAGGCCATTTCAAGCCCCATTTTAGAGTCACAAGGTTGTGGATAATAGTTTCAGGGTAAAATGTGATTTCGGCTGTATTGACTAAAGTGGGTGCACAGGTTACAGATTTCAAATTTATAATTTTTTAGGTGTTTGCAAGAAGAAAACATAAGGTTAATCTGCAAATAGGTTGCAAATTACATGTACTATTGAGCAATCACAGTGAAAAAGGTTGCTTGGTGTATTACTCTGCACTTGTTGTAAAAGGTTGTAGAAGACTAGCTTGATGTGTTGTGTCCTTTTTTGTGATAATGGCAGAGAACAATGGAAATCCCATTATTGAGAAGCTCAATAAGAACAACTACCCTTCATGGAAGTTCTATGTGACGAACTTCCTCATTAGAAAGGGCTTTTATGAGTTTATTTCAGGTGAAGAAAAGGAATTAGAGCCGGACTGTAAATGAATTAAAAGCATGGAAAGAATGGAATGCAAAAGACAAAGAGGTGATGTATTGGCTATCTGTAGTCATTGAAAATATGATGCTGGGACATATCAAGAATGCAAAAACTTCACATGCAACTTGGACAATTTTTGAGAACATGTTTTCAGTAAATACAAAGGCACGAAAGATTCAACTCAAGCAAGAATTGAATACTTTGAAGAAAGGAAAAATGTTTGTCAATGAGTATGTTTTGAAGGTGGGGAGCATTGAAAATGATTTAGCAGTGATTGATGCAATGTCTAATGATGATGATTTGGTTTCATCCACTTTGAATGGCCTTAATAATGAGAAATCATGAAAATCATTTATTACTTCAGTATACGTACGAAAGCCATTTCCAAATTTTGATGACATGGTCTCTCTCATGATTACCAAAGAGACCAATATGCAGGGTAACTCGTATGAAAGAAATGGTGAACAAGTCCAAGCATTTTACTCAAGTTCATGAAGGGGACATGGTAGATCCTCTTTGAGAGGCCGTGGTATGGGACATGCTAGCAATAACCAACAAAACTGGTTTAATAAGCAATTTGGTGAAATGCAGGTTTCAAGAGGCTGAGAAAACTTTAGAGGCAAGGGGAGCTCTAGAGGAAGAGATGGATGGCAGAACATAGGTTCTGGAAATTCTACTATTTTTTATCATTATTGTGGCAAAACATGTCATATTGCAGCCCATTTTTGTGCTAAGAAGGATGATATTTGCAGTGGTAAATTGCAGCAAGGAAATTGTGCATTATCTTCATGATAGAATGAAGACCAAAATGAGCATTTATTTGTTATGCAGCATATGATGAATGCAGTTATAGGAAAGGGGACACATGATGATGTAAGGTATGTTAATTCAAGTGCATCTAATCATATGACTTACAAAATCTAGGTTATGTGTAGACGGGTGATGATTCATGCCACCCAATTTCACACATTGGAAAGGTTCCCTTGTCCTTGTGCATGATGGCCAGACAAAGAGTTTGACAGATGCATTACATGTGCCTTCAATCACAAAGAATCTAATATCTATTGGTCAAATGGTAGAGCAAGGGTTGCAGGTCCGATTCAATGCAAAAGTGTTTTTTTGTAGAAGACTTTAATGATAAGTGCAGATTGGTCACAAAAGGAAGTAGAGTTGGCCGCATATTCACTTTAGATGCTGGAATTCCTACAATGGATGCTACTATGTATGCTAAAGGAAAAGAAGTGGTTGCAGACATTGAAATATGGCATAAATGGATCGGACATGCAAATGTGCAAAGGCTGAAATTAATATAGTCCAGAGGATTGGTTACAGGGTTTCCTTCTTTTAGAGTTATAGAATTTCATAAAGTCTGTGAAGCATGCTAGTTTGGTAAGCAGATGAGGCAACCCTTCTTGCATGATAGAGAAGTGAGCAGAAATATACTTGATGTAGTGCATATAGATGTTTGGGGGCCTACACAGAATGTATCTCTTGATGGTAGTAAATACTTTGTCACATTTATTGATGATTGTTCAAGAAAGCTATGGGTATATTTCATGAATGAACAGAGTGATGTATTTGAGCACTTCAAATCTTTCAAGGCAATTGTTGAAACAAAAACACGCTTGAAAGTGAAGTGCTTGAGATCAGATGGAGGGGGAGAGTACCTCTCTAATGAGTTTAGTGGCTTCTTGAGGACTCATGGGATAAAGAGGCAATTTACTTGCAAGTATACCCCACAGCAAAATGGGGTTGTAAAAAGAAAAAATAGGCATATTCCAAAATTTGAACAGGCATTAATGCCTGAAAAGAATATGCCAAAACATTTTTGGTTTGAAGCTGTCCATACTACTATCTATATTATGAACAAAATCCCCACAGTTGCAGTTCATGGGATGACTCCCGAAGAATGCTTTACTAGCAAGAAGCCCGATGTATCACACTTGAAGGTGTTTGGCTGCATTGCATATGTTCATGTGCCAGATGAGCTATGGAAGAAGCTTGATCCAAAGGCTGAAAAATGTATTTTTATTGGATACTCTTTACAGTAGAAAAGGGTATCATTGCTATAACCCAATCACAAGTGAGTTTAGAGTGAGCAAGGATGTTATTTATTATGATCTTTAGCATGTTGGAAACTATCTCCTTTCCTTGCTTTATCATGTGCATATTGCCCTTGATCATCTCTTGCATGAGAAACTTGGGTATGTTGAGAACCAAACTCTTTGAAAAGGGATGACATCCATGTACAAACACATTTCTGTCATCATGTAGGGAATAATCTTGATGCCTTTTATCTCTTGAACTAGTAAAGTTGGGCCTATTCCTATTCCAAGAATTGGTAGGAGGGTGAACTGTTTCATTCACCTTAGAAGGTCCTCCATGTTCAAAATTTGATGGTATATGTTGATGGCCTATTGTGAATCTCAAATTACCATGAACAATAGGTACATCTTCAGCATGGGAAGGTGAATTGCTTTGCAATTTTTTACCCAAGTTGCTCACTATTGTGACCAGCTGTTCAAATTTGGCATCAATTCTATGGCTCTATTGTTCCATGTGTGTAATCATCTTACCCAATTTGTCATCCATTAAATGTGTGAGTTGGATTAGACCTTCATTCATGTTACCAATTTGCTTTGATAACTGTTAGAAGTCATTGGAATCATGGGTAACATTTGCTTCAGTTCTGGGCTCATTGTCATAAGGAATCCTTGACCAATGGACCTCTTCATTTGTTGTATTATTGCCCATAGATTCTTGTCCTTGATTTGTGGCTCCAATGCTAGGATTAGCTTCAGTATGGTATTCTTCTAAACCCTCATTAATATGCTCCAATACATGCTTCTTCTTCTTGTTCCTTGCCATCATGGAAACTGTGGTAATTCAGGACTTCCTAATAAAGAATGGTCAATATCCAAAGCTATTCTCCTCCAATCAAAGTTCTTGATAGCTGCACACAAAGATAATAACATGTAGATATACATATTTACTGAAATAACAAGTTTGGAAGAGGTATGTGGTTGCTTCAGATCATCAAAATAGTGTGCCTTGTCAACCAGAGTCTACAGTGACCACCTGTCACTAAAATGGCCAAAACTTTTGATCCATTGGTCCGAATGAAATGTTCTATATCTAGGATCGAAGCTAACTTTGTCCTCTACGCACTGAGTATAAGAACCAAATTTTAAGAGTGAAATATCCCATTTCTTTAATTGATTCTTTATTACTGTCCATGATTAGACAACAACCTGTAATAGCCTGTAAATTCACTGTCTGGACACTGTTTCAAACCCTTTGGTCATAGATAATCAAAAATCACATGTGGGCACTGAAATATGACCTAGAGGCTCAATCATCTACCTGAAACCAACTTCAAAGCACTTGTAGACCTATATATCTAAGCGAAAATGTCATTGACTGCCCTATTTTGCTCTATTTGGTACCATAAGCCTTCACGTCTTCATCCACTCTTTCCAAGTGGTCTTTGTAAAAACAATTACACGGTGCAGCGAACAGAATCTAAGAAAGAGATAGAGAATACACAACAGATAAGAGGTGAATCAGTAAATTATTTAGCTCCAAACAAGTGATACAAAGATGGCTCTGTCCACTCGTGCGCTTCCACTATGTGAAGCTTAGATGGCGATCTAGACAGAAGATAGGTGAAGAGCTTAAGGCTAGCTGGAACAACAACTCTAACTGGGTGAAAGATAAATGATCGATGGCTGTGAAGGGGCTTAGCTTTTATAGCCTATGAAGGTTGTTAGGTCGGCCTGACCGACCTACCATATGAGCCTCCACTAGTCGGCCAGGGAATATTCTAGGGAATATTCTCTTTACCATCGGGCCGGGGGTGCTGCCTCCGAACCCCCGCCAGCGGCCCTTGGGACC
The DNA here is from genome assembly GCF_053477565.2 of Lygodium microphyllum. NCBI lineage: Eukaryota > Viridiplantae > Streptophyta > Polypodiopsida > Schizaeales > Lygodiaceae > Lygodium > Lygodium microphyllum. The sequence goes on from NC_141144.1 coordinate 82,000,375, forward strand.
CCCCAGCCAGGGGCCTCTTTCACGGCCCTCGAACCCCAAAATAGGGACCCCTTTTAACTCCCTTACCCCGCAACTCGATGCAATGAGCCTCGAGTTGCTACCAGCTTAACCACTCCGTCTAACCCAAAGATTAGACCCACAATAGTCACCTTTTTGCCATCCGGTCACATAGACCTCATCTAATATACAAGTTAGGACTCAACCAATGTCCGGGCTCACGTTTGTCTTCTCTCCTCATAATGAGGGCCTTATAACTTTGAGCACCATGGATCATTGGTGGCACCTAATGAGGGTGGGGCATTGATCATATCTAACACCCCCCTCAATGTCCACCCATAGGTGAACTATCTCCCCGGCCCAATGCCAATTCTCTGAAGATGAACTTGAAGCAGATCCTTCGTAAGTGCTTTGGTGAAGATATTTGCTCCATTCTCCTCTGTTATGGATAGTAGACCAGTTCCACTATCCCATCCTCCATCAAATCACGCACATAGTGATATTGGATCTCTATATGTTTGGTGTGTGCATGAAACACTGGATTTTTGGCAATGGCGATGCAACTCTGATTGTCACATCTCAGCACAGTTGGTTCTTCATCCTGCACTCCCATATGCCATAGAATCCTTCTCAACCATACTGCTTCACATGCAGCAAAACAAGCTGCCTTGTACTCTGCTTCGATAGAAGACAATGCCACTGTTGGCTGATTCTTACTAATCCAAGAGAAAATTCATGAACCCAAAGAGAAACAACAACCAGAAACTGACTTCTTGGAATCACTGCCTACTGCCCAATCTGAGTCACAGTTCCCCACAAGAGAAGTTCCGAAACTATATGTGATACTATAGTCAAGAGTTTCGTTCAAGTATCTGCTTAGAACTCCCCCCTGCCACCAAAATCCACAATGTGTTTCATGTCAGCCAGCTGAAACCCTTTTTAGGCTCCTCAGTGGACTATGTGGAAGAACTTTCCCCCATAGATGAAGAGGACATCACTCAATATGTCCCTGAAGCAATCATTTGGCAGCGAGATAAGCACTTACAATCTTGATCCATCAAAGAATACCTCATCAAATGGCAAGGCCTACCCTTGGAAGAAGCCTCTTGGCTCCCAACAACCATCCTTAATGAATTTCCCTACCTCTGTGAACCCCAACGACTGGAAGACTAGCCGGTCATGCCCCAAATTGCCCACCCTCTGCCCGCAGACTGCACACTTTTTTAGAACAGTTTTGTACTTACTCAAATCACATGCATGTGCATTGGCAAACTTTTTAGACAAATCCGAAGACACCTCCAAGCTAGCTCTTCGATAATCTTTTGTATCCCAGTGCCAGCCATCTAGTCGCATAGATTCTTAATCCGACTGATGAATGCTTCAACCGTCTCTCCTTCAGCAAACTTCTCCGCTACTAGTTGATTCTCCAAGTTTTGAATCCTTGTTTGATTTTGTGTTTCATACTGACTCCTTAGTACATTCCAAGCCTTTGACGCTTTGGTTATATGTTGAATCAAAGTCAGAACACTGTTAGAACATCTTGTAACTAAGGCACACAATGCATCAGCATTCCTTTGTTTCCAAGCTCGTAGAAGATTTGCATTCGGAGGAATCATCACACTAGAATTTGATGGGCCAGGGGTAGGCTGTGGTTCTGCGTCAATCCCCAGCACAGACTCCAGAAGCTCATAAGAATCAAGGATAGTTGTAATTTTGAACTTCCACAAGGTGTAGTTTGTACCATCTAACTTACCTTCACTAAAGGTTGGTGGACGAATCCTCAGTGTTTGAATAGCCGGTACAACAACACCACCTCCTGCACCGCTTCATGATGCACCAGAACCGCTTCTGGAAGTCGACATAGTTTCTCTTTGTTGTTGAAGCCTTTGCCTCTTGCACACTCTCCAATCTCTAGAGCCCCCTGGCTCTAATACCATGTAAAAATAATTACACGACATAGCGAAAAAAATCTGAGAAAGAGATAGAGAGTACACAACAAATAAGAGGAGAATCAATAAATTCTTTAGCTCCAAACAACTGATACAAAGATGGCTCTATCCACCCGTGCACTTCCACTGTGTGAAGCTTAGATGGCGATCTAGACAGAAGATAGGTGAAGAGCTTAAGGCTAGCTAGGACAACAACTCTGACTGGGTGAAAGATAAATGATCGATGGTTGTGAAGGGGTTTACCTTTTATAGCATGCGAAGGCCGTTAGGTTACCCTGATTGACCTACCATATGAGCCTCCACTAGTCGACCAGGGAATATTCTCGAGAATATTCCCTTTACCATCGGCTGGGGACGTTGCCCCCGAACCCCCGCCAAGGGGGCCGCTGGCCCCCCTGGGACCCCCCCCCAGCCAGGGGCCGCTTCCGCCTCCCCTGGACCTCAAAATAAGGGCCTCTTTTAACTCCCTTACCCCGCAACTCGATGCAATGCGCCTCGAGTTGCTACCAGCTTAACCACTCCATCTAACCCAAAGATTAGACCCACAACAGTCACCTTTTTGCCATCCGATCACATAGACCTCATCTAATATACAAGTCAGGACTCAACCAATGTCCGGGCTCACATTTGGCTTCTCCTCATAATGGGGGCCTTACAACTTTGAGCACCATGGATCATTGGTGGAACCTAATGAGGGTGGGGCATTAATCATATCTAACAATCTTCTGTGGTCCACCACCTCTAGTGAGGGATAAAACGGTAGGACGGGCACCTAAATGGGCTTTGAAACTCGTAAGGTGTGCAAAGTTCCTTCCGAGCGAGATTGTGCACCCCTATGGAGTCGTAAATAGCAAGGGAGGGTCACCTCTCTTTTGTCTTGCTATCTCGTCCCGGCTTTGACCTTTTTCCTTGGTTGGAATATACATGGAAGAGCTAGTGTTCTAACAATCAAGGCATGATATGCATGGCTAAATCATGATTTTACCATTTCATGGTATGCAAGAATTGAAAGGTAAAATGTTTGAAAATGTGGATGAGAAAGGTTTACCTATAGTAATCAGTGACTCAATGATTTACTATGCTTACCTTTTACAAATTTATTAGGCATTCTCAATGGATTGAATCACAAAAGACCCCAAAGCTAGAGGTTAAGGAATTCTTGAGCATCATTGAAAGGAAATTGCATGGGTTTATACTATGGGATGATCAAGCAACAAAGCAAGGAGTAATGATTCAATCAATTGCAATGGCTGATTACAATTGGTTTGATTTATCAATCAATTCATGCTTGGTCACTTGAGAATTATGGTTCAATCAATCAATGATGAAATTGTAGCTCAATGTAATCAATCAATGATGATCAATAAAAAATGCAATAGTACCCTACTTAACCTCTCCTTCAAAAATAGGAAATGCAATAACAATTTAATGAGGGTTGGAGAGATTAAAGAAGAGTAGTGGGAATACCTCTTTGAATGATTGAAGAAGAATACTTTGTTTGAGTCAATACTCAATCACAAAGATTGATAGAACTTCCTCTTGAATACAACAGTTGATCATGAGAAGAATAACTCCATAACCAACTCATTAGCTCAAAATTTGATCCAAGAATGGAATAGATATCAAGTTCATAGCTCCATTGAATAGGATAGATGATAATCCCTGAACGTTGAAGCCTATTTGATGATTATTTTAGTAAAATTCTTCAATCCCTATCATAGATGCAATCCAAGAGAAGATTGGGCTTCAATCTTGAATAAATTTCTTGGAATCTTCAATATCTTGAGTGGTTGAAGTAGAAGGAAGATCCTTGGAGTGGTTTAGAACAAAAGCCCCATGAAATTGAAGAAAATCATCCAAGAATTGGATTCTTAAAGCTTGCTACCTTGTTTTGACTCCATAGCCACCATTCTTTGAAGCTTCAAGTCCAAGAATGCATCAATGTCGGCCCCTTGAGTTCTAAGGAAGCTCCAAGAATCTTGATGGAGTAAAAGCCCTCTAATCTGTTGAAGAAATTTCAAAGAATACTCACTGTTTTCATAAATCTACCATAGCCAGGGTTTGGGAGGTCAAGAATGATCAAGAGAGTGGAAATGGAATTGAATACTTGTTTGAAGGCTTGAGTAATCCATATTGAAGCTTGCAATAGCCATAGCCAAGATTTAATGGCTGAATTTCTTCGTGTAGGAGGGGAGGATCAGATCAACACAAAAAGTGCAAACTTAGCCTCATGTACCTCATGACGAAATTTGCCTTAATCTAGGCATATGGCTACTCTATAAAAAGCTTAATGCATGAAGATTATAGCCTTGGAGGTCACTTGAGCCATTGAAAGGCCTGGGAGAATGACAAAGCCAAGATCCACCATGAAATCTTGAAGAAAGCTTGAGAGAAAGAAGAGAGAGAAGCTGGTCCCAAAAAGTAATCAAGGTTAAACTCCTATCATCCCAGTTAGACTCTAGTTAGGGTCAAGAACCCTTCAAAATGGGCCTCCATTTGACCATGACCTGCTATTTTGGCCAAGAACCTCCATCTTCCTCAAGATCTCCTTCAAGAAACCTCCAAAATTAATCCCAACTTGTTAAAGAGAACTCTGACTAGTCACAGTTTGAACTATACCAAACCCTGTGACCAAATCTTAGTACTCCAGTTACCTACTACCTATCCTTGTGACTAAATTCTCCATGAAAATGACTCTTCCCATGGATCAAAGTCCATGCTCTGATACCAATTGCAATGAAGGATACCACCTCAAGAGAATTTTACACAAAGACTAACAAGAAATGTTGGAAACCATAGCTTGCAATTCCTTAATTCAAGATGTCTTACAACCAAGAATGACAAGTGAAGCCATGGAAGCTTAAGAATCAGTTGATGATGGCTGTTGTAAGGAACTTTCCTCTTACAATGGTGGGGAAGGAAATACCTTCAAGCTCCAAGAAGTGGAAATGTGTAAAAATGATTAAAAGATTATTTACATTGGAACCCTCTTGCCTTTTATAGTCCAATCCAAACTAGACTAATTTCCTAATTAAAGCAACATGAAAATTGCTTTATTACATGTGAGGAAGTCATCGAAGTCAATCTTGCTAGCAATGTGTAGCTCTTCTCTTCATCAGTAAAATAAGGACTCAATCTAGGTAAGGGTGGCTCATGACATGATCTTCCAATGGTTGATTGCGAGTGATGGCCAATACCCTAAAGGAGGTAGGAGCTATGCAAGTGCAATCATACTCTGAGTCTTAATGGCACGACATTGCTTCAGCATTGGTCATGATTTGGCAGCCCTCCTGCTCCCATTGAAATTGAAGAGCATACCATTTCCTCAAGAAAGAGGAAATTAGAGTCGGCTAGCTTTGTCAACTTTTCTAGCTCTTGGCCTGTTGCAATGACTTTGCTCCTACGATATGATGGGATCAACTGTTGTGTGCAAGCTTGCTCTTGAGAGATCTCATTGTCAATTAGTTCCTTGGCTACCTTGATAATCTTGATGAACACAAACTCATAGTTCTCCCAAGTGCGTGGCAAGGAGCACACTTCCATTGCTAAGGAGGCCTAAGTCTAGCCGTTCATAGTTCTTGGCTAGCGTGGTGAATGTGGCATCCAAGCATCTAATGCATGTGAAAAATCATCCCTCATATTTGGCAGCTAGAACCCCTACCATTGTAAGGACAGATTTATGCTTATAGGAGGGTTTGAGGTCGAGGGGTTGGGGTAGTTTAGGGTTGAGCTGGATAGCTCAACTACTGATGCCTATCTTCTGGGCTGTTCAATGGGGAGCATGTCAACCACTTGTGTGATAGATTGGTCTTGTAGGTTAGTTGATGTCCTGCTCTTGGCTTCTTGAGTAGTTGGGACACTAGAAGTGTTAGGTTGAGTTAGCCTAGGGTTGGCCTAGGCCCAGGTTGGTTGCGGCTTTGGTTGATAGACACCGTGAGGTTCTATGGATTTGGTGCTTTTTGAGGCAATGGATTTCTCATCCCTATTTGGCTCACCACTTTGTGGAGATGGGCTGGAGGGCTTGGATTGAGGAGCACACATAGCATTCCTAGACTTGGGCAACCAAATCTAGTTGTTGCCTTCATAGTAGCCTTGAGTGCACAATAGGTCTGTGGGTACCCATTGCGGTTTGACTACTCGTCTGATTTGGTAGCACCAGATTTGTCTTCTAGGCCTAAGATGTGATATTCTGTGGTCAAGGGTTCATGAGGGTTGGCTTCTAGGCGGCTCTACAATTGTCATTTGGGAATCCATTTGAGCTCCTTCTCAATGGTCTTGGATGTGTCTCCTTTAGGCTGCAGCCAACAACCAACCAACCTGTCTTCGCAAGATGGATCAAGTTACAATCCCCCTCCTTAGAACTTACATTAGGTTCCTCCATTGGTGGCATTGCAAGCTTTGATGGATCTACGCTGACCTTGCTAAAATTTGTCACTATCTGAACATTGCCAATGGCAAGGTGAATGTGCTGTGAGTCATAGTCAACATTGTAGTGTGCTTGTTGCTTGAATGCACGTCCTAGCAGCAATTCCTTACTAGTGGTCTTAGTGTTAGGCATCACATAGAATATCATAAGTATCCTTTCAGTCTCAATAGAGATTGTTATTTTGCACTTTCTCAATAGTAGTGAGAGTAGGACTATCCTCCAAATCGATTGAGTTTAGTGTTGGTAGGATCTAGTTGGGGCTAACCAATGAGGGTCCAATGATTGTGCATAAGGATGTTACTATCAGCTCCCTCGTGTGAGTGCATCAAAGATGTGTGTCTTTTGGGCAACACCAATATGCGTAGGTAGGCAAGTGCCACCACTTCCTCATCTTCATCTTTAATTTCTATGATGGTGGCCACTCTTACCTTGACAGGGTTGGGTTATCTATGCAAGCTCCTTGCCACCATGCAAATTGGTACTGAGGGTGTGGCACTAAGTTTACCAATTTCTTTAGTGGCTTTCTCATACTCCTCACTATCCAAGAATGGTAGATCAATTGTGGCTAGCACATGCATCCAATCTCGCTCATCCTCAGGACAAGAGAGGCCCGTACGATTTTCTAACTCACGCATCACCCTTCAACAAGGCTAAGATAGCATCTACGTCGACTTGTGTAGTCTTCCAAGTATCCATATCTACCCTTATTACTTCTGTTCGATTACCTAGGAAGATTAGACCATTGCCCCAGTCTTCTGTGACTAGTGCGTTACTACGCATCCACAGTCGGCCTAACAGGATGTTGTAATCCACTCCCTTCATGACAATCAAGTTCACAGAAAACTAGACACCTGCAATCTTCAACTTGCCAATTCTTCAACACTTTGAATGGCCTAACTTTCATTCCATTGGCATGTGTAACATTAAACCTAGCATTATCGATAGGTGGGTTACCCCAAGCCAAAGTACTATGTGGTTAAGCACACTGACTCCTACCCCCAAATCCATGATCCCTTTTCGTGTGGCATCTCTTAATGCTAGGACCGGTAGGACTACATGCATCTCTGTGCCCTCCCAAAAAGAGTTAATGTGCAAGGACTTGGGCACTAAGTGCAGACTTAGGCTGGGTATCTGAGTTACCGCATCATGATTGTGTAGATCAGTTTCCCCTTGCTCCATTGGTCCTTCAACCCACTACTTCAATTCTTTCCATAGCATCAGATGCTGCCTAACCAGATCTCCTAAGCTTAGAGTCATTGGGATGGTCACTGGCATTATAAGAAGATTGCTAGCTACTTGCTCTTCTGATGCTTTTTCTTCTTCTAGTCTTGCATCTCTTGGCCAATGGCCTTGACTGGTTTGCTGGCTTGTAGCATTTAAACTCCATCTAAGCAGCACTGCTTGTGGTGCATATAAGTCTTTTGACTTTGGTCATGGAGGCGAAGCTGGTGTGCTTATGCTTGAAAGATCATCAATCTCATCCTCCAAGATGGGCTCAGTGTCCTTAAGGTGTTCTTGGGCCTCTTTCACCCACTCCTTGACCTTCTCTATAGCTTTCAAGCTGGCTTTTTGGGTTGGGATACTCCCCCACCCTAGCGCTCCCCTTCTCAGTAATCCTTGGAACAGATGTATTTTGCCTCTGCTTCGGTGACTTTCTTTCCTATGGGTAGTGTCATAGCACTCTCTGTTTTAATCATGACCTTGGCCTTCCTCCTCTTCTTCCTTTGCCTACGACTCTTTTTCCCTATCGAGGTTGTGTCTAGATTGCTAGGTCATATGCCGGCCTGCTTTGTCTCAGTGCCTAAGTCATGACATGTAACCGGATAGGTGTATCCTCTCATCCATCAAATATCTCAACTCCAAATAGCCCTAATGGTATTGATGGCTATTTTGCCGCACTAGAGGGTGGCTTTTTTCTAGGGAATTTGGCAAAATAGGTGAGTGATTCCACACTCTGGGCATCTAAGATTGGTCTTTTCTCGATTATCTTGCTCCCGTTCAGGGCAACATGAGGAGATGTGCCCTAGAGGTGACTGCAAATCCAACAAGAAATTAGCTCTTGGGTTTATCCCCCTAAGCCTCTGCCTCTACCTCTACCTAGTGCCATCACCGTCGGGCATTGGTCAATAGTCCATGAGGATTGGATTTCCCTCTGTCATTCAGCTCCTCTACATAGTGGAGTGGAGCATTGCTCACTAGATGGGTTATGAAAGGTCTAGGTGGCCAGGGTACCCCTATGGGATTTATCTCCATCCTAGGGATGGTTGGTTTAGCATCATTAGGTGCCAAGAGAGCCAATGGGGCTCCCCTCCTCTCAAAGAAATTTGGTAGATTCCCTAGGTAAGGCTAGTTGTAAGGTTGCGAGTATGGGAGTCGTATTGGTAGTCTGCAATGCATGGCATTGTGCCTGAACCTACCGCAATTGGCACAAGATTGGGACCTAGGGTCCTGGCACTCAGTTGCCAAGTGGTTTTTGCCACAATGCATGCACTGGACGTGTGGCCACATTGGTCTCCTCACCATTTCTTGTAGCTTTTTAATCTCCATCTTTTTCTATGCTAGCTCCTAGTTTTGGTCTGTACTCTTTTCCTTATCATGGTTATTTGGGATTGATTGTTCCCTGTCAAGAATCGCGTGGTGGAGGGGGTTGCTCAAGATGCTGCGCCGAACACACACAGAATGCACAAGGAGAAGCTCACTCAAGAGACAAGAAGAGAGATGGAGGCCAAAACGTTTTCTTGCTGATTTCTTCTTCTTCTTCCACACTCTTTACAATGTACACAAAGTATAGATAAGATACAACATAAAAAGAAAGTGGCCTACTAAGTCAAACAATGCATAACCGACTACACTAGTCGACTGGCGCTATAACTATGCCAGCTGTAAATAGGTGTAACAACCTGAATATAATAAGTAATGAGTCAGTGGCCATGTGAGAGTCATAATGACCACCGACGTGCTAAGTGTAGACGTGTGGACCCATCTAACCAGGCGGTCCATCATCCATGTCCACATGTGTTGAGCTTGCCATCTCAACACTCCCCCTCAAGCTCGACTGTATCTCTGCAACTCCAAGTAAGCTTCGAAACTTTTGAAGCTTCTCTGTACCCAATGCCTTCGTGAAGATATCAGCTATCTGATCCTGTGTGCTGACATACACCAAGTCAATCTCACCTGCTAGTACCTTCTCTCTCACAAAGTGGTAGTGTACCTCAATATGTTTTGTCCTGGCATGGAACACAGGGTTCCTAGCCAACTGTATACTGCTCATGTTGTCACAATAAATGGCAACTGGACCTTCCACCTGCACATCCAAATCAGCCAATAACTTTTGCAGCCATACTACCTCACATGCTGCAACAGCAGCACCTCTATACTCAGCCTCTGTACTCGACAAAGCAACTGTAGATTGCTTTTTGCTGCTCCAAGCAACTGCTGCACTACCAAGAGAGAACATGTATCCGTTGGTAGATCGTCTATCAGACATACTACCAGCCCAATCTGCATCTGTGTATCCAAACACCTGTACGTCTGTACCTGCCTCATAGAAAAGCCCATAATGTAATGTGGACTTCACATATCTCAATATGCGTCTCACTGCATCCAAATGTGGCTTTCTAGGTACTTGCATAAACTGACTCACAAGACCAACAGCATAGCTCAAGTCTGGCCTTGTAATGGTCATGTAGATCAAACTCCCCACTATCCTCCTGAACATAGTAGGGTCTTCTATCTCATCCCCAACATCAGCACTCAGCTTTACATTCTGCTCCAACGGGACTGAAAGTGGTTTGCATGCAGTCATACCATACTTGGACAACATATCCAAGCCATACTGTCTTTGGAACAGCCATATACCATCATCACATCTGATCACCTCAATGCCAAGGAAGTACCTTAGCTCACCTAAATCCTTCATCTCAAACTTCATCTTCAAATAGCCCTTGACTTCAGCAATCCCACTATCACTATCACCTGTAATAATCAAGTCATCCACATAGATGACTATGATGACCAAACCTGCATCTCCCTTTCTCACATAAAGTGAGTGATCAGCATCAGAAACATAAAAGCCAATATTGACAAGATACTCTCTAATCTTGTCAGACCATGCTCTTGGTGCTTGCTTGAGCCCATAGAGTGCCTTCTTCAACCTGCACACATACGTGGGATGCTCTAAATCTTCATAACCTGCTGGCTGATCCATATACACTTCTTCCTGCAAATCACCATGCAAGAAGGCATTCTTTACATCCATTTGCTGCAACCTCCAACCTTTGGCTGCTGCCAAAGCAATCACACATCTGACAGTTGCCATCCTAGCAACTGGACTGAAGGTTTCATCATAATCTATGCCATATGTTTGGGCATAGCCTTTTGCAACCAGCCTAGCTTTGTACCTGCTAATAGAACCATCTGCATTGTGCTTAATCTTATAAACCCACTTACATCCAATAGCTTTCTTTCCCTTTGGCAATGATACTAGATCCCAAGTATTATTGGCCTCTAATGCAGCCATCTCCTCATCCATTGCTGCATCCCAATGAGCATGACCAACAGCCTCCTCAAAACATGTGGGCTCAACATCCTCAACTAGTTTCACCATATAAGCATAATGGTGAGCTGCATAACCCTCAAAACCAAATCTTTTAACAGGGTATCTCACCCTGCTAGACCTACGTACCACTGGATCACTCAATGGAGTCTTTGCATTAACACGTGCTCTCTGCACACCTGGAGTCCTCACTGAAGGAATGCCAAGCTCATCATCCAAGCTCTCTGAGCCACTGGAGTCTCCATCAAGAACTGCATCAATGCCTTCTGACACTTTATTCTTTCCTTTGTCTTTACCTGTAGTGCTACTAGATGCACTCGAAGATGTAGAGGTACTCCTTAGTCTCCCAGACCAAGGACTACCAGATGATGTCTCTGGTCCACTAAGAGTTCGTGATTCTTGCTTTTCAGCCTGCACATGAGTGTCATGATCATCATCATCATCCAATGCATCACCACTAGATGCATACCAACTGCTCATTTCATCAAAGATGACATCCCTGCTCACTCTGAACTTGCATATGACAGGGTTGTAACAGCGATACCCTTTTTGCTCTAAAGAGTATCCAATAAAGATACACTTTTCAGCCTTTGGATCCAGTTTCTTCCGCAACTCATCTGGTACATGAACATACGCAATGCATCCAAACACTTTCAAGTGTGAAACATCAGGCTTCTTACCTGTAAAACATTCTTCGGGGGTCATACCATGAACTGCAGCTGTGGGAGTTCTGTTCATAATATAAACAGCAGTATGAACAGCCTCAGACCAAAAATGCTTAGGCATATTCTTTTCAGCCATCAAGGTGCGTGCAACTTCTGCAATATGCCTGTTTTTCCTTTCTGCAACCCCATTTTGCTGTGGGGTATACCTGCATGTGAACTGTCTCTTTATCCCATGAGACCTCAGAAAATCACTGAACTCATTTGAGAGGTACTCTCCCCCTCCATCTGACCTCAGACACTTTACTTTCAAGCCTGTTTCTCTTTCAACTGCAGCCTTGAAAGTTCTAAAGTGCTCAAAAGCTTCACTCTTTTCCTTCATAAAATATACCCACAGCTTTCTAGAACAATCATCAATGAATGTGACAAAGTATGAACTGCCTCCAAGAGATACATTTTGTGTAGGCCCCCAAATGTCTGTATGCACAACATCAAGGATATTTCTGCTTACATCTCTGTCATGTGAAAAGGGTTGTCTTGCCTGCTTACCAAACTGACATGCTTCACATACCTTCTGAAATTCTGCAACTTTAAATGTAGGCAAACCTGTAACCAACCCTTTGGACTGCATTAATTTCAGCCTTTGTACATTTGCATGTCCAATGCGTTTGTGCCAAATTTCAATGTCTGCAACAACACCTTTTCCTTTGGCATACATAGCCGCATTCATAGTAGGAATTCCAGCATCTAGGGTGAACATACGTCCAATTCTACTTCCCTTTGCTACCAACCTGCACTTGTCATTGAAGTCTTCTACAAAGCAGCCCTTTGCATTAAATCTGACTTGCAGCCCTTGCTCTACCATTTGACCGACTGACACCAAATTCTTTGTAATAGATGGCACATGTAATACATCTGAAAGACTCTTTGTCTTACCATCATGCAAGGACAAGGGAACTTTTCCAATGTGTGAAATTGGGTGGCATGAGTCATCACCCGTCTGCACATAACCTGCATTCTGCAAATCCTGCATCTCTCCAAACCATTCTGCATGGCTGGTCATATGATTGGATGCACCTGAATCAACATACCAAACATCTTCATGTGTTCCCTTTCCTGTAACTGCATTCAGCATATGCTGCATAACGAACAAACGTTCATTTTTGTCTTCATTCTGTCGTGAAGACGATGCATAGTTTCCTTGCTGCAACTTACCACTGCGGATATCATCTCTCTTAGCATAACATTGGGCTGCAATATGACCTGTTTTGCCACAGTAGTGGCACACAATACCAGAGTTGTTAGAACCTCTGTTCTGCCATCCACCTCTTCCTCTAAAGCTCCCCCTGCCTCTAAAGTTACCACGACCTCCTGAAACCTGCATATCGCCAAATTGCTGATTCAATCTGTTTTGCTGGTTGTCACTACCACGTCCTGTACCACGGCCTCTTGAAGAGAACCTGCCACGTCCCCTTCCAGAACTGGAGTAGAAAGCTTGGACCTGTTCACCACTTCTTTCAGATGTCTCACTCTGCATGTTGATCTCTTCAGTGATCATAAGGGAGACCAATTCATCGAAATCTGGAAATGGCTTTCTGACATATACGGAAGTTACAAAAGACTTCCAAGCCTTTTCATTGTTAAGTCCACCCAAGGTAGACGACACCAAATCATCATCATCGGGCATTGCATCAATCGCTGCCAATGCATCTGCAATGCTTCTTACTTTCAGTGCATACTCATTGATAGACATCTTCCCTTTCTTCAATGTATTCAACTCTTGCTTGAGTTGAATCTTTCGTGCCTTTGTATTTACAGAAAACATACTTTCAAGTATGGTCCAAGCTGCATATGCATTCTCTGCATTTCTAATGTGTCCCAGCATGTTATTGTCAATTACTGCAGACAACCAATACATGACCTTCTTGTCTTTTGCATTCCATTCCTTTCGTGCCTTTGTCTCTTCTGCAGTTGGAGGATCACTCACCTCCGGCTCCTTTTCTTCACCTGAAACGAACTCGTAGAGGCCTTTTCCAATAAGGAAGTTCGTGACACGAAACTTCCATGATGGGTAGTTGTTCTTGTCGAGCTTCTCAATGATGGGGCTTCCACTGTTCTCTGCCATTATCACAAAACTAATACCAAACAGCAAGCAAATCTTCTGCAACCCTTGACCTGTAGTGCACAGCAATACACCAGACAGCCTTTTTTACTGTCTGCTCAACAATACATGCAATCTGCAACCAGTTTGCAGATAAACCTTGTGTTTACTCACTGATAAACACCTTTGAACTTACAGATCTGAAATCTGTAACCTGCGCACCCACGTTCGGTCAATACAGTCGAAGTCACAGTGTACCCCGAAACTACTGTCCGCAACCTTGCGGCTCTAAAACGGGCCCTGAAACGGCCCCAAATGCCCAAAATCTCTGCGGGAAAGCCCTAAAGGGCTTATCTGCAGAATATACAGCGCTCTTCGCGCACACCAAATCTCACTGTAATCTGAGATTTTTGCTCTGCCCAGCTTCCGGTGCCTCCACAGGCACTATCCAAGAGAAGGAGTGGAAGAATGGGAGAGATTCTTACCCGTAGCTTGCTTGCTCGAACCTTGCTTCTTCTCCTTCACTTCAACCTTCGAAATCAGCCTCTCTCAATGGCGCGGCTCTGATACCATGTCAAGAATCGCGTGGTGGAGGGGGTTGCTCAAGATGCTGCGCCGAACACACACAGAATGCACAAGGAGAAGCTCACTCAAGAGACAAGAAGAGAGATGGAGGCCAAAACGTTTTCTTGCTGATTTCTTCTTCTTCTTCCACACTCTTTACAATGTACACAAAGTATAGATAAGATACAACATAAAAAGAAAGTGGCCTACTAAGTCAAACAATGCATAACCGACTACACTAGTCGACTGGCGCTATAACTATGCCAGCTGTAAATAGGTGTAACAACCTGAATATAATAAGTAATGAGTCAGTGGCCATGTGAGAGTCATAATGACCACCGACGTGCTAAGTGTAGACGTGTGGACCCATCTAACCAGGCGGTCCATCATCCATGTCCACATGTGTTGAGCTTGCCATCTCAACATTCCCTCGTTGGATGCGGTCCCAAGGAGGTCAGTCATAAATATATGTATGTATCACATGGGTTCAACATAAGGGATTTTTAAAATACCATCTTTACACATTTTTTAAATATAGAAGGGTCCCATATAAAGGGTTTACTTACGGATTAAATAGAAAGGTTTATGTTTATTAAGGAAAAATTCAAAAATAAGAATATCTATAAATAGGCCTTGAATGCACATGATATAGAGGGTATACATATAGTGAATTACTTGAGGATATGGTTGCCCTTTCTGAGGTTCTAGAGCTAGCCTCATCTCAGTTTGAGCTCCTAGAGCTCCTTTCCTTGAGCCAGTCATCCACTCAAATGGCTTCTTCAAAGACTCTAGTTAGCATGTCTCGATGCAAGCTTGAGTTGCTTGCCAAGGCCTTGTAGAGTTCCTCACTTAGTATTCCATTGATGAAGACCATGGACACTGATCTTTCCATGGGTCATTTTGTTTGTCGAGATTCTCTTAAAGAGACTCCTCACATGGGTCACATAATCCCTGATATCTTCCTTTTCTCTCTCCACATTCATGAGACATACGATCAACTTGTCTGAGTACCCAGCCTCTGAGAATCTCTTAATGAAGAGGTTCTTGAGATGGTTGAATTTGTTACATTCTACAGCATTTAGGCTGGTGTACCAAGTCCTTCCCTTATTTCCTAAGCATAGACCAAAGACCTGTGAGTGCTAGATGAGATTTATGAGGCTGTTGGCCTCACTGACCTGCTCGAATTGCTCCACAAAGTTGTAGAGATCATCATTACTATTTAGTAATGACAGGGAATTTTGATTGGCTCTTTGAGCCATGGTTGTGACTCCTAGCCATGTGAGCAATAAGGTTGCAAGTTTTATTGTGCTTTTCTCTACACAGGTGTTGTCCAACAGTTACTTCATAAGAAGCTTGCTTAGTGTAAGGTCTCCTTCTATAGCTCTCTCTCTCTCTCTCTCTCTCTCTCTCTCTCTCTCTCTCTCTCTCTCTCTCTCTCTCTCTCTCTCTCTCTCTCTCTCTACATCAAGTCCTAATTGATTTATGTTTGCTAAGGCTAACACTTGCTAGATCTCCCGCATTTCTATGTTCTGTTGCAAGCTTCTAGCTTGTTGTTCCTGATTATAGGCCACTATGCCTTGCAAAGCTTTCCACACTAGTCTCCTCTCCTCTTCTATGTATGATATGATATCCTTGGATGGCCTATCGTGCTGGTCCATCTGGGTTTGCAAGTTGTACTTACTCACCATCTATTGCATTTCATTCAGAAAATCCCTTGGATCGAGCTCTTCTTTGCATCTGCAGTTCATGCTAGTCTCTGCCATATCTGCAGTCTCTTGTTCCACTAGGGTGTCGATGAGGTTGATTATATCTGGTAGATTCACTCTGGCAATGATATCAAACCTTCAATTTTTCTAGCTCATGTTTCGCATCTTCCTCTTGGTCCTACCACTTAGGGTTCTTGGTCACCCGTTTAAGTTTCAGGGTCCTCTCCTACTACTAGTGGATTCATTCAGTTTCTTAAGTATGGGTGAGTTCCTTGTTATTTACAAATAGTCCTCAACTAACCATCACTCAGAGTGTGTGTGGGTGATCTTTTCCATGCACTGTCCAAAATCACGCTTTCAGTTTTTCTTCAAATTCGCTTCAAGTGTTAAAAAACAATGTGGGGTGCAATGCAAAATGGTAAATGTAGCTTCAGCACTCCCATCTGTGTTCTTAGCCTAATAGGGCTTTAAGCTCCACCAGTCAATGGCCACTCTTGATGGTTTCTATAGTCTTTGATGTGTCTTTCCACTCAGTCAAGGTCCACCTCATGGTCTCTGTTCAATTTGGCCCTCATAGTGGGGTGGACAGCTAGTAGGTTGGCTGGCATTGCTTCTAGGTCTGCAACTCATCACTTCTCTCATTTCTTATGCCAGAAAGGTGTTATGTTTGTCTATATCACTCTCATGGGTTCATACGGCTATAATCCCTGGATCAGTTAAGTCCTACAGATGTCAAATATGACAAATTCTAGATTCAACCTAGTTAGTCCGAATTGTAGGATCCAAGTGTCAGATTTAGCCAGTCTGAGTGGCCTAGGGCTAAATGATATTAGGGACAAGTGTGCAAGGGCCAAACATCCAAATGCCACGTGGCAAGGTAGGCCAAATGGTCGCTCGTTCGATTCAGACGGGATGAATATTGTGGTCCAAGTGATTAGGGCCAAGCAGGCCAAATTGTAGTTGGGATGAATAGGCCAGGCCAAATCTCCGAGTGAATCATTGGAATGTGGCTGGGCTGAATGGCTGAGTGGCCAGGTTCGAGTCGAGTTTGGGCCGAGTGGGCCGAATGTGAGCGACTGAGGGCCAATTATTCTAGGGCTCGGCCCAAAGTGGCTGTCCGAATCTGGGAGTGTCTAAATTTTTGGGATCGGACATCCGAGTGTCTGATTCTAGGAATTAGACCCCTGTGGACCATGTCCGATTCTGCCATCACACAAACACATCGACAACAAAAAACGATTCATGGCAATGATTTTGGCCACACCCACAAGCAAGGTTCTCCAAAATCTAAGGGGTACATACACAAGAAGGTTTCTACTTACGTGATCCAAGCGGAAAACTCTTGGGAACACCGATTGATTTGTCAAAAGCTTGAAGTCTCACTCTCACTCTTAAGCTCTCTCTCTCTCTCTCTCTCTCTCTCTCTCTCTCTCTCTCTCTCTCTCTCTCTCTCTCTCTCTCTCTCTCTCTCTCTCTCTCTCTCTCTCTCTCTCTCTCTCTCTGTGCTGCAAAAATGAAAATGAGCCTTCCAACCCCCTTCCTTGGGTCTTAAGCCCTTTTTCTAATACCCAAGTGCTGCCCCGTTTAATGCTCATGCCTTCTCAATGGATTACGAGCCCATTTTTTTCCCGATTTTTCCTTGTTTTGGCATGTTTTATACCAAAAACCCTAAATCTTTTTACTTTGATTTCTTAATCCTATACTACTCTAAATGCAACAAAAATCAAAACATAAATACTGAAATGAATCCTCCTACTTGTCTACTCACATCAAAAACTGAAATATTTACTTATTTTGAAGATTAAAAATCCCAAATCTCCTATCTATCTCAAGCTTCAGTTCGGGCATGAAACCCTTACTTCATCACTCAATTTGAGGCATGCAAGTACTCAAGCTTGAATTTGTTGGTCCCGACAATGGAACCAAGATGTAATGGGAGCTCACGCTCAACTGCCAAGACCACTTATTCTTTCAAGCGTTTCAAGCAAGCACAAATGGCTATCTCTCACCTAGTCAACATGCCTTGATCCTATGGGGGTGTAATGATCTTACCTTGATGCCCAAACGAGTAGCCTCCTCCCTCAAGCAACCTGGTAGCTCCATGATTCTAGATGCGAGCTCAAGCAACCTCAAGTCTCCACCTTCAAGCTCCATCCTCCATAGTCGTGCACAAGATAAGAGAAGAGAAGAGAAGAGAAGAGAGGAGACGATGGAGAGCTTCTTCTCCTTAATCCCTCACCCTCACACGCTCACTCCCTCACACTCTCACACTCCCTCTCTCAAGCATACACAAGCAAGCAAGAAGGAGAGAAGAAGAGATGAAGAGAAGATCATGTTTTCCACACACCAAAGAATGACCTTCTCATTCACCTTTTGATTTTATATACAAAACCCTACTCCCTTTTGGATGCTCATCCCCTTTTTTACATGGCTGGCTGTGTCCTAGGCCCTGTTTTCTATGATCCTCATGTCTTCTTAGCTTCCTTTCTACCACCCCTATACCTTGCAATTTGCATAGGAGGGAGTCTGGTGCTCTTTTACAAAATTTTCAAGGGCGCCTTGCATTTAAAAATGTGCTTTTGCCTTTAACTTAGCTTTTGAGTCCGTCCTTGCGCTTTCAGACGTTTCTCTTCTTGCTTTTTCTTTTATGTTCGATTTTCTTCTGGGCCACCTCATCCAACCGCTGCTGACTTGCGCTTTTCCACTTTTTTTTCTTTTTCTTGTGTTGAGGTTAACAAATAGCATAAACTTTGCAATGACCAAGGTATACTCAACTCAAAAATATCCTTAAATCACCTTTGACATATACCAGTATATTAGGGATTCAATATGTGACCAAACAAGCATCAATGTTTGTACTATATGCAAGTAATAGTGCCTAATACTCTTCCCACAAGCTCTTTACATCAATCCACTGCTATAAGCAATAGTATTTCAGCCAAGATATGAGCATCTAATCCTCATTTACATCCATGAAACATCTTATATTCATGGACCAACATCCAAGCATTTACGGGTACCAAATAGGTGTCAAGATGCTCCAAAACTTCATGTGCAAGTTGTCATATATTTAGGATAGATTTCAATCCACATTCTCGACAAAATTCAGTCTACTATTACCATTTAAATTTGAGTGTTGAACTCTTCAAAGCCATGCCAAAATTCATGAGAGTAAAGGCATACACATTGCCAAGCATCAGTAGACATCAGTAGAGGTCGATATAGCTCCCAACAATGAGCTACAACCAAGTAGTTGCATGTTGTCCCTATATAATTAACAATAGACCTATTGTATTTTCCAAACAATGTTTCATTCAAACATCCTAGAACGAGCTAAGAACCAAGATACCAATGCTATGAAGCTTTTTTCAATCCCTAACGAGTTGTTTATCAATAATAGAGTGTGTTTATGGATGTCAATGTCTGAGCTGGAGCAAGAGAAGATGACCAACAAGCTAGCACAATTTGTGCAAGTCACGTTTTTTACCTTGTTGCTATTTTTTTCTCAATGCTCATTCAAGTGGCAGAAGACCCCTTAGGAAGCTTCAATAGGTTGTGAGAACTGATAAACCACAAGAAAGATACCTTCCAATTGATCCAATGGCTACCAACACATGAACTTTTGCAAGTCACAGTGTGGCTCCTGACTTCAAGCTCCAGCTCTTGCAATGTCGATGCCAATGACACCGCCAAGCCTTGAGGCTTTAGGCTCTAATACCATATTCAATATTCAAAGGGAGAGAGAGACAAATACATGGAGCTCTAACAGAGAGTAGTGTGCTCTCTTGTTCTCTTCTTCTCATTATTGCATGATGCTTACCAAAGTCTAGTCAGACATTACTAAAAACACACTAGGTCACTAACTGACTATACCACTAACTATGGTTGAGTCTAATCAACTCAATTATTACAACAAACATGGAGAGTGATAGCTAACACTACAGATGCCTAGATAAGATTGGTCATGTCAGTGATACTAATCACGAGCTTCATTCTCAACAACTATAACATTTTTCCTCCACATGAATTAGCATCTATAGGAGGGGGGTGAGTTTTAAAGCTCTTAAAACATTAGAAAACTTACTTATCAGAAAATTTAAAAAAAGATGAAGTCATTGACCAAACTATCATCGTTTTCATCATTGCAAGCCACCCTCTCAAGGTCTCTACCTCACGATCATCATTGACCCCTTATAGTCATCAAGTTGATTTAGCACCTACCTTGGCAATGCCCCACCACACAATTATCCTCAAAAGTATTGATAAGAATGAGTTAAAAAATGGCAATGGTGGCCATTGCTATGCAATAAGGATAAATAAATAAACATATATATATGTATATGTAAATTATATATATATATATATATATATATATATATATATATATATATATATATATATATATATATATATATATATATATATATATATATATAGAGTCTAGAAGACTGGGAGGTAGAAGGAGGAAAATTAGGAGAAGAGGAAGGAGATAAAGAAGAAGAAGAGAGGAAAGGAGAGGAAGAGAGAAGGGACATAAAGAAAGGAAAGAAATAGAGCAGAGGATAAGAGAGAAAGAATGGGAGGCTAGAGCTAATCAGTGATGATCCGTCGATATATCACATGAAGGAGTATCTCCTTCCATTCTTTGGAAAGCCAGCCTCTAGCACCCATTGGATGACTCCATCTTCCTTCCAAGGTCCCCATCTTGCAAAGGCCCTATGAGAGCAGCTTTTTGGAGTGCGATCTAATGTGGAAAAGTGGCCCAAGAGGCATAAAGGACTAATTTTTCATGGAAAATGAAACGGTTGTGAATCGATGAGCTGCACTTTTCCTAGATAGAGTTTGATGTTAGGAATGTAATGCAAGTCTCAGTTCATCAATTGGAGTCTGTTTCGCCCCCCATTTAATCCTCGCAAGGTTTCACATTATAAAACAGCTATCTTATCTTGGAGCCAAAAAGTGCACAATGGAGGCCAGGTTGATAGATTTTGATGCTATGAAGCTGGTCATTCAGCTTGTTCATGAATTTGGAGTTTGTTTGGACCTCTGTTTGGCAAAAAACCACTTACATGCAGTGTGAAAACTCAAAGTTTGAACTGGTTATTTTAAGGTTTAAAACTTAATGTCTTGATTAAGAGGACTAAAGTCAAAAAATTAAATCACGGGGAGGGAAACACTGTTTTTTTTTGTAATAACTCCGTAGTAGAAATACACATATTTCATATGAATTCCCTCTTGGGAAGGGGTCATAGGGATAAACATAGGGATGCTTTTTTTTTCGAATTAGAAAATGGTAAAAATCTTTTTTTCTTTCCCTTATCCACCCCAGCCGATTGTCGTGCTGGAGGGGGAGGGGAATAGAAGGTATGTGCAAGCTCCTCGATGGAGCTTCAGGAGGGAGGTGGCCATGCCTGCTTCCGCTTGGGGGAGGGAGGATCTTATCACCTCCCCTATTTAATTCGGGATGGTGGGACGATGAGGAAAGGGCTCCCAGATATCTAGAAGAAGATGCTGCTGCCTATCATAAGAGAGAAAGAGAGGATTATTACATTAGGCCTGTGGACAACAGCTATGAGGGAGGGAACGGCCGTCCTACTGGCTGTCGGAGGGAGGGGATGAGGAGTTGGGCTGTCGTGCAACCAAAGAGGAGTCACTGTCTAACTATCATGAGGAGAGAGAGTAGATTGTTTCATCAAGAGAAGGAGAGGCCCATCGTCGCACTGTGCCGTTGTCAAGGCCCCCCCCCCCCCCCCCCCCCCGGGTGCTTCTAGAAGCTTCCAAAGCTTCTAAAGGGGGCCTATAAGCCCCCTTTCCCCCCCTTAAGAAAGCCTTACCTTAACAGGGCCTTCACACGACCCTTAAGCCTTCCTTCCCCACCCCCCCCTCTCATATTTTCTCCTAAGGGACCCCTTAGGCCCCTTTCCCCCCTTGATTAATTATTTCTTAGTCCCTTGTTTATACCTTTGTTTTCCCCCACACAAAAAGAAAAAAGCCCCTTTCATGTGGCCCTTAAGTTTTTTTCTTTCACCATATGAAAAGTCCTTCTTAAAGCCCCTTCATACCCTTTTTCCCCCCCACACGAAAATCCACTCTTAAGGATCTTCTACACCCATTTTTCCCATTTCCGAGGTTCTTTTGGAAACCCTAGCTACGAGAGTTGGTATTCCCTCCCCCCTCGGGATTCAAGAAAAAACCTCCTTTCCGTGGCCTTAAAGAAGCCTTACCTTCGAAAGACCGTTTAAAACCCTCCAGAAGTTCAAACACCCCCTTTTTCGTGAAATCCCTACTTCAAGGAGGAAGCCTTCTAAAACCGCTTCCGACGAACAGTGCAAGTTATCACAAAGGGAGCTACGGTGGAATTTCAAAAAGGAGTTGCAAAGTTTCATCCACGACGGAAAGGCTGCATTCGCAATGCCTCCTAAGAAAGCCCAAGGCGCAACTGCAGGAGGATCATCTCCTAGCATCCACGTGGACATCTCACCCAAAGTCTAGGATTTCCTTCCTAATTTTTATTTGGTATTGTTATAATCGTGCAAGGATAATTGTTGGAAATAGGATGCATTTTTCATCTTAAATGCTTTGGAAAATTGATATGCATTGAGTCCATATTTACAAAAAGGGAATTAAGATAGTGCACTCTGTTTAGGCGTGGAAGTATAAAATTGCATGTCCCATTATTAGGCCATATCTTCTTCACAATAAGTCATCATGGGAAGTGCTAATAGCCCATAGGGAATTGCAAGGCATGAAATGATTCTTACATTGCATAACTCTAGTCAATTATCGTTTTTCAACTGCATAACTACTAGTAAAAGGTTTCTTGTTTAGCGTGAATCTTGTTCGCAAGTTATAGGATGATTAGTTGGAATTAGGTTATAACCTAACCTGCTTGATCTTAAATTGATAAGTTAGGGTTGAAAATAAATTTAGCATAGACAATGAGTCATGTGCTTATGGAAATGATAGCGTAATTATCGTCAAGAATTAAACAAATTGGCATAAACCTAAACACATAAACCTGCGGAGTACTCGTTTTAGAAAGAGTTAATTCAATTCCAAAGAACTCACTAGGATTTAATACGTGACCTAGTCGCATGTATTGCTAAAACCAAAACTCCTATACCCTAAATACTCACCCACATTCACCGAATGTAGGGACAACTGAACATACTTGAGAAGTGACCTAGGGTTGTCCCTAAGAATCTTACGCTAAAAAGATGAAACTTGGAAACCCTAGGACTCACAACGCCAGCCTAATGTAATCAAGAACAGATTGTTTTTTATGGATAGAATAGTCCCATAGTTCGATGTGACACTTATGCAACAAGTGCCGAGTCGTATGATCTTGTGATTGGATCACAAGCGGATGGCTAATTCTCAGAATGAGATTGGCAAATTCTTATGCAAGTTATCTTGCAAGAGGATGAATAATCGTCCTAATATATCTTTTAGGGGTAAAGATAATTGCTTGGAGCAAAGGACAAACCAATAAATTGGAATAACATATGAACTTAAGGTATTGACCAAGTCGGGTTAATAGGGTACGGCCCTAACCAAGGATATAGGGGATCTTGCCAAGTCGCAAGTCATCTCGGATCGAGTGTAGGATGCATTCGAAAAGAAGGATTCACTCCTTAACAGTTGGCCAACAATAAATGACCAACGGAAATGTTTGTGCTTGTTACAGATTTAAGAGCACTGTTTGCTTTGTTTGATCAATGAGTTAAAGGATAAATAGATATCTATTACTTCAGGTTGAAGGCTTGAAGGGAGAGGCAGCTTCAGCTACCCCCGACTGCCTGCCTAACCCTAACCAAGGGGGTTGTTAACTGTGCCGGGAAGGTGGACCAAACCCGCCGCGAGAGGTCTCTCTGTTAAGCGCTACTTGGAGTAGGAGGACACTTGGGTGCTAGGGGGGCTCTGGCCATAAATTCCTCACCTTTCAAGTCCTGCACAAGAGGATAACGTGACTCGGGATTGGATCTCGAGGCCCGCATACTAGTCTACGGGTAGAAACTTGGATTAGTGATCCCTGTGGATTACTGGATAGCCTTCGGGCGGATTGTGAATAAGCCTACGGGCTGGACTTTATGTATTTCCAAGATAAATATGATAACCTATTAACAAGGAACTTGTTTGACTATGCTTTTTTTATGTCAAGTGATATGATTACATGAAGGAACCAGTGCCTAACGGGCTAATTAGGGAAGATGATTGATACATGTCCAACTAAATGTGTTAGGTAATTAAATAACTAAAACAACCGAAGGAAAGTGCGGTGGATGTGGCCATAGGTCCGTCCTACGGATGGGTGGTCCCAGTTGGCTGAGAACTTTTCTCAAATCACGATGGACAGTCAACAAACAGGAACAACAAAAGCGTTGACCTAGAGTTATAATTAATCCCGATTTATGCCGTTTTAGGGGAACGAAATGGGACTATGCCTTATGGCAGAGAGGTTGAGCTTTGCATCCCTCTCGTTTTCCATTCTCCTTGAACCAAGTGCAGCATGAATCCACTTCGAACTTGGCGTTTCTGTGTAAAGTAGTTCGCTTGGGTTCGACCATAGTTGCCGATAGGAAATGACCAATAAGAAAAACCCTAATTCAGGTCGGTCCTAAGTGGGAACGGCCGGAATACTTCTGCTATGTGGTAGACGTGGAAAGTCCTAGATCGCAAATCTCGTAACATTCCATGGGAGTGCTGGGCAGAGCTTTCTAGACATCCTTTCCGATGGACTGCCAAGACGTGTCATGAAGATAACAGGTGGACACGTTACAGTTGGTATCAGAGCCAACCAATGACGGGATTGTTTTTATGAAATCTTAATAAGATGAAGTAAATAAAATGTTGATGTTCCAAACATTTCCTTACTTTCAATGTTGTCTTGCAGAATTACGAAGCGTGGAACAAGTTCTTAGCATTCCGAGTCATGTTTATGACTGCGATGCATTCCCCTGATTATAGACAAAGGGTTGAGATTATGAACATTCTAGAGCGAATCTATAATCCATTTTCTTTGTACATGGAACGAAGATGGACCGGTGCCTCATGATTTTACTATATAGCTGCCCACCGGTTTGCATACCTTTAAACAAACCTAAAGAGGATCAAGTGGTTGGAAGACCTAAAAGTCGTGAAGCTGTTCATTTTTGTGAAAGCTCACGTAAACTCAACTTTACATATCCGAGGTCGGAGGGTTGAACTAAACTCATATGTATATGAGGAAGTGACTCGTGTAATCCCTGCCAACAAGATTAAAGTGTTGGGGCACCATGAGAGGAATGGGTTCCAAAGGAAAGGATACCCTGAACTTCCAATGACTTACCGATTACTGAAGATTCATGACCCAAAACCATACTATTATACAGTTCCTGTAGATAAATGTAATACAACATTATTCTCCCCAAACTAAATGTAACAATTACTGATTCCTGAAGATCCATGATCCGAAACCATATTATTATACAGTTCCTGTACATAAATGTAATACAACATTATTCTCCCCAAACTAAATGTAACAGTTGGCTTATCATCGCAAGAAATGTTGTATTCCGAAAGGGCTATGCCCATATAAAAACAAATAAGACTTATTTTTATCAATGTCTGATTGTGCATGAGAATTGATAAAAAGTTAAGTGGTTAGATTGCTTGGTTGATAGCGGAATTAGAGATGAAATAAAAATCAATAATGATTATCGTGTAATAACGTTAAGAAACCTTTATCCAAGCACAACCCCAGGTACAGGTTCCTAGTTCGCCTCCTACATCAAGTACTGCTATAATCTAGGAGAAGAAGTTTCTTCTCAAGCAAATTAAGCCGCCCGAATTTGACGGGAGAGGTAGGTCCGCATCCAAGCAGATTCTGTAATTTGGATTGAATCCATGGAGGATTACTTCAAAGCAACCAGTACTGTACCCGCCAATCAGGCCATGCTCGCCAAGCTAAAGCTCACCGGCAAAGCCAGACTTTGGTGGAAGCAATGGTGCAAGGATCAAGGGATCGCGGAAGGATCCGTTACCTGGGAGAATCTGAAGAAAGTCGTGCAGGGAAGATACTTACCACCTGCATATCGCACGCAAAAAATGAATGAGTTCTATGAGCTAAAATAGCTGGGACTCACTCTTGACGCATACTACTCTAAATTTGTCTCACTTCTTAAGTATGCGCCACAGATGGACATGACACAGCAGGTGTCCAAATTTTGTGCTGATTTAAATCCACCAGTAAATACCCGTCTCGAATCTATGCGTCCATCAGATCTTCAGGACACTCTCATTTGAGCTACGCCTATAATTCAGGAGGTGCAGGCTAGACCAAGGGGTAACAAAACTTGGTCTTATAATGACCCGACAGAGGAGCATTCAGGCCTCAATTGCAGAGAGTTCAAGGTCAAAATCAAGGACAAAGAAAGAAAGCAAGAATTAACAATGTCAACAACTTTGTTCCTACTCAAAGCAATGGCCGAAACCTCCGTTGTTTCCACTGCAATGAGCCCGGTCATTTCAAGAGGCAATGTCTCAAGCTTGGAGGAGGACATTGCCAAGCACCTTTCCAAGGAACGGGCCGTGGTCAAGGAGCCGCTACCCGAGGTAGAGGAAGAACCGCCTGTGTTGCCAATAGGTAAATGTATGAAGAAGAAGAAGATCCGACCATGGAAGCAGAGTTTGAAAGGGCGATAGTCCATGCCGCTCTTCACAAGAAAGGACCGAATTGCCAGTTCTTGGTGATTCAGACACTGTCGACTATCAAGGTAAAAGTTTCAAGACCTTGATTGATTGTGGAAGTACCCATTCCTTTATCTCACCCGCTTGTGCAAAAATATTAGGAATAGCCACGGTAGAAGCACCTATCTTGCTTGTGGAATTGGCAAATGGTCGTGAGGTTACTTGTACCAGGAAAACTGCTAAGGTGGAATTCTTTATGGGAGGAAAGACGACTTCGGTCAAATTCAAAGTCATGAATTTAGGTATCCATGAGTGTCTACTCGAAATGGATTGGCTTAAGCCTAATGATGCCCACATTCATTGTGGAAAGGGCCAAGTTTCCTTTCGAAACTTTAAAGGAGATTTGGTCACAACTCAAGGTGAGGCTGGAGTGCCAAAAATTCAATTGGCCAAAGCATCTCGGATTATAAAGGGAGTCAAAAAAGGACTACATGTCTACTTAATTAAGCTCAACAAGTTAGATCAGAAGCATGAGTCTAGTGAAGGACCTTCTTGGCTAAAGGAATACGACGATGTATTTCCTGAAGAGTTGATAGAACTCATGTTGAGATATCGAGCTCCACTCGTGATACGCCAGGGTGACCGTTGTGTATTTATGTCACCGACTTGTCAGTTGCAGACGCGATTGGTACACTGCCCATGAATAATAGCTACATGATAGCTATCCTTATCTACTCTAGTTCGTGGCTCAGTTAGTATGCCACCTTAGTTAGTTGAGTTTGGTTTTAGACCCATATATAGGGTTCTTCTATTTCTTTGTACTTGAGTTTTTTTTTTTTTTTTGCTTACACAACTAAGAAGAGGAAAACTATTTTCAGCCTCCACCCTTGTGTGTATTCCCCCATTGTGCAAGCAAGAAAGCTACAAGTGAGACTCCTTCCTTCTCTCCCACAATCTTGACATGGTATCAGAGCCTTGTTCGTGGTAAGGAGCTCAAGAAAGCAAGCCAAGCTCGCGGTGTTCTGGTAAGAGGACCAGTGTTGCTTTCATTTTCTGTTTTGGGAGCAGATCTCTGCAGGTAGCACAGCCGGAAAGTGCAGGAGTGCATTGTCTCAGGTTGAGACGCCCTTCGCGCTGAAGCAAGAGGGCAGTATATGCTGCGGGCATGGGCTTTAGCCCTCGGCGACCTTATTTTTTTGATTTGAGGCCATTTCGGGGCCTGTTTTGGAGGCGGAAGTTTTCTGCACACACTTAGGAAAAGGCCCAGTTTTATGCTGTGCAGCCACTGTTCTACAGGTCGGTGAAAAGTTACTATAGAAATTGCATCGTATGCTTGTGCACAGAGACATTGGGAGTTACAGAATCATCCCTGTTGCCTGTTGATGCAAAATCGTCACTAGGAAGTGACTGTGTGGTCAAATACCACTTTCGCCAGTTTTGCAGATTTTCCCTTGTGAGGGTGAAGCTGTGTTTTTTGAAGTGACAGAATTTTTTGCAGTCTTCTGTAATGGCATCTGATTCTCTTTCACAGATTGTCACTGAAAAGCTTGACAAGAACAACTTCCAAGCATGGAAGTTTAGAATGACGAATTTCCTTATGGGAAAAGGATATTGGGAATTTGTTGGAGGAAATGAAGAAGAACCAGTTCTTCTTGATGTTCCCAATCAACAGCAAATGCAAGCATTTAAAGCATGGCATGAGAGAGCCAAGAAAGTTATGTACTGGCTGTCTATCAGCATTTCAGACTCTATGATTGTGCATAATCAAGATGCAAGTACCCCAAAGGAGGCATGGGATACTTTGTCAAAAATGTATAGCACAAATACACAAGCCAGAAAAATGCAGCTCAAGCAAGAGTTGCACAATGTGCAAAGAGAAAGTATGAGCATCAATGACTACCACATGAAGGTGAAGAAGATTGCAGATGCACTTGCTTCCATTGGGTCGCCAGTGGAAGATGATGATTTAGTCTCAGTGACCTTGAATGGTCTAGGAAAGGATTATGCACAGTTCCGAACATCCATTTCCGTCCGTGAAAGATTTCCTGATTTTGAGGAGTTGATTGCTCTTCTAATTTCTGAGGAGCAGAGAAATTGTGGTGCATCTTCTTCAGGAGGAACTTCAAAAGAAGCTGTCTTCTACTCAAATGCTGGAAGAGGTAGAGGCAGAGGTAGAGGAGGCCGATTTGGAGGCCATGGCAGAAATCAGAATATGCAGCAAACTCAAGAAAACCAGTCCTATGGAGGAGGACGTGGTAACTCTAAAGGCAAGGGGAGCCAAAGGGGTCGTGGTGGATGGCAAAGAGGCCAAAATGCAAACAGTAATGTTGAATGCTACTACTGTGGTAAAATGGGTCATATGGCTAAAGACTGCTATAAAAAACAGAATGACATCATGAATGGAAAACTGCAACAAGGGAATTATGCATCTTCTAGTAGACAGGGTGATGATAGAAATGAGCACTTGTTTATGGTGCAACACATGAACAATTCTGTAACAAGTGCAGAAGAAAGCAACGAAGTGTGGTACGTTGCCTCAGGCGTGTCAAACCACATGGTAGGTCATGCAGAATGGATGCAGGATGTAAGGAAAATGGAAAAACTAGGATTTGTGGAGACTGGTGATGATACTGCACATCCTATTGTCCAGATTGGAAATATTCCTTTGTCTATGCAGGATGAGAAAAAGAAATACCTATCGTATGTATTTCATGTCCCAAATATCACCAAGAACCTGGTTTCTGTTGGTCAAATGGTTGAGCAGGGCTTGCAGGTCAGATTTAATCCTCATGGATGCTTTGTTGAGGATATGAAAAATAAAGGTCGTTTGATAGCAAAAGGAAAGAAGAAGGGCAGAATGTTTACATTGGATGCAGACATGTCTGAATTGAGTGCAGCAATGTTTGCACATGGGACCGGTGTAGTTGCAGATATTGATATCTAGCATAAACGCATTGGTCATGTTAATGTACAGCGACTTAAATCAATGTAGGCCCAAAATATTGTTGCAGGTTTGCCTAAATTCAAGGTTGCAGAAATGCATAAGGTATGTGAAGCCTGTCAGTTTGGAAAACAGGCAAGGAAACCATTTCCTAGACATGTTCAAGAGAGTAAGAAGCCATTGGAATTAATCCACGCTGATGTGTGGACTACTAAAGCTGCATCTCTTGGAGGCTGTCATTATTTTGTCAACTTTATTGATGACTATAGCAGAAAAGTTTGGGTGTATTTTATGAAAACGAAAAGTGAAGTTTTTGGGCATTTCAAAACTCTTAAAGCTATGGTTGAAAAAGAAACAGGCCTGCAAATAAAATGCCTAAGGTTAGATGGAGGAGGAGAGTACCTCTCAAATGAGTTTGCAAGGTTCTTGCAGGAGCATGGCATAAAGCAGCAATATTCATGCAGTCATACCCCACAACAAAATGGAATTGCAGAAAGGAAAAACAGGCATATTGGAGAGGTATCTCGTGCCATGCTCAATGAAAAAGACTTGCTAGTTTTTTATTGGGCTGAAGCAGTTGCTACAGCAGTCTATATAATGAACAGGACTTCCACTACAGCAATACATGGGATGACTCCATAGGAGAGGTATACTGGTAGGAAACCAGATATTTCTCATTTGAAAATTTTTGGTTGCATTGCCTATGTACATGTGCCAGATGAGCTGAGATCCAAGTTGGATCCAAAAGCTGAGAAGTGCATCTTTATTGGTTACTCTCTGCAGCAAAAAGGGTATAGATGCTATAACCCTTCTACTCGTAAGTTTACAGTGAGCAGAGATGTTGTTTTTGATGAGATAAGTAGCTGGTATAAACCAGTAAATGTGATTGATGATGTAGATGCACAAAATGGTAATGCTGCAAAGAATTCACAACAGCAGTCACAAAATATTAGTGGACTTGGAGCGTCCTCTAGCAGTGGTTCACATTCTTCGCCATGGATAGGCAGATTGAGATCAGGAGAATCTTCTCAAGGCAATGCAGATAGTGGTATGCAGGTATCACGAAAAGGAAAAGAGGAGGTTGATCAGCCCATGTTTGATGTGAATGCAGGTCACTCTTATGTGGATGGTGAATCCAGCGGCTCAGAACAGAGCATTGATAATGAGTTGGGTATTCCTTCTATTGTTACACCTGGAGTAAGGAGGACCAGGGATGTTTTGAGAGCACCTGGGAGTGAACCTACTTTGCGCATGTCTACGAGAGCTAGGTATCCTGTGGATAGGCTGAAATATGATGGATGTACAGCCATTCACTATGCATATATGGTCAAAGTGATACAGGAACCAGAACCCACTTCTTTTGAGAAGCCATGGGAAAAGAAAACTGGGAGAAAGCCATGGATGAAGAAATGGATGCCTTGGAAGCAAATGCTACATGGAAATTGGTACCTTTGCCTAAAGGTAAAAATGCAATTGGCTGTAAGTGGGTTTATAAGGTGAAGCACAATGCACATGGGTCTGTGAACAGATACACGGCAAGATTAGTAGTCAAGGGGTATGCACAAACATATGGCATTGACTATGAAGAAACATTCAGTCCGGTTGCAAGGATGGCAACCGTAAGAGCAGTCATTGCTATGGCTGCATCAAAGGGATGGTCTTTACATCAGATGGATGTAAAGAATGCCTTCTTGCATGGTGATTTGCAAGAAGAGGTCTATATGGAGTAGCCACCAGGTTATGTGCATGATGTTCATCCTGAGTTTGTTTGCAGGTTGAAGAAAGCCTTGTATGGCTTGAAGCAAGCACCTAGAGCATGGTCTAACAAGATAGGACAGTATCTTGTCACTATTGGCTTTCAGATTTCCAAGGCAGATTTCTCACTTTATGTGAGAAAAACAGAGAAATGTATTATGCTACTTGTCATTTATGTTGATGATTTGATTATGACAGGTGACAGTGATGAAGATATCCTTCATGTGAAAATGCTATTGAAGCAGAAGTTTGAGATGAAGGATTTGGGAGAGCTGCATTATTTCTTGGGCATTGAGGTGATTAGATCACCAAGT
This sequence comes from Lygodium microphyllum, assembly GCF_053477565.2. NCBI lineage: Eukaryota > Viridiplantae > Streptophyta > Polypodiopsida > Schizaeales > Lygodiaceae > Lygodium > Lygodium microphyllum. The sequence goes on from NC_141144.1 coordinate 82,032,013, forward strand.
GGGATACAGCTCTTGCAGAGGCAGTATGGATTGGACATGCTGTCCAAATATGGGATGACAGGCTGTAAGCCTATTTCAGTTCCTTTGGAGCAGAATGTGAAGCTGAGCACAGATGCAGATGGGCTTCTAGAAGACCCTACTATGTACAGACGCATAGTAGGATGTTTGATTTATATGACTATTACGAGGCCAGATTTGAGCTATGTTGTTGGATTGGTAAGTCAGTTTATGCAGGCTCCAAGGAAACCACATTTGGATGCGGCTAGACGCATACTCAGGTATGTGAAGTCCACATTGCAGTATGGACTATTTTATGAGACTGGGGTTCAGATACAATTGCATGGATACACTGATGCTGATTGGGCTGGTAGAAACAATCTACCAGTGGATATGTGTTCTCTTTTGGGAGTGCTGTTGTCACTTGGAGGAGCAAGAAACAGCCTACAGTTGCCTTGTCTAGCATAGAGGCTGAGTACAGGGGTGCAGCAATGGCTGCATGTGAGGTAGCTTCGTTGCATAAGCTACTTTATGATATGCATCAGTCTACAGATGGGCCAGTTGTCATTTATTGTGACAACATGAGTAGTATACACTTGGCAAATAACCCAATCTATCATGCTAGAACAAAGCACATTGAGGTGCATTATCACTATGTGCGAGAGAGGTTTTACTAGGTCTTATTGATCTAGTTTATGTCAGCACAGAGGATCAAGTAGCTGACATATTCACGAAGGCATTGGGCACAGAGAAGTTGCGCAAGTTCAGAGACCTGCTTGGTGTGCAGGAATTGGGATTGAGCTCGAGGGGGAGTGTTGAGATATCGAGCTCCACTCGTGATACGCCAGGGTGACCGTTGTGTATTTATGTCACCGACTTATCAGTTGCAGACGCGATTGGTACACCGCCCATGAATAATAGCTACATGATAGCTATCCTTATCTACTCTAGTTCGTGGCTCAATTAGTATTCCACCTTAGTTAGTTGAGTTTGGTTTGAGACCCATATATAGGGTTCTTCTATTTCTTTGTACTTGAGTTTTTTTTTTTTGCTTACACAACTAAGAAGAGGAAAACTGTTTTCAGCCTCCACCCTTGTGTGTATTCCCCCATTGTGCAAGCAAGAAAGCTACAAGTGAGACTCCTTCCTTCTCTCCCACAATCTTGACAACTCCCGCCTCAAAGAGAAGTGGATCATCAGATTAAGCTAGTACCAAGAGCTGCGCCAATTGCAAAGAGACCTTATAGAATGTCTATACCGGAAGCAATTGAGCTGAAGGAACAACTCAAGCAACTGCTAGATCAGGGCTACATCCATCCTAGTAGTTCACCATGGGGAGCTCTAGTACTGTTCTAGAAAAAGAAAGATGGAACACTTTGACTATGTATTGATTACAGAGGTTTGAATCAATCAACTGTCAAAAACAAGTACCCTATTCCTAGAATAGATGAGCTTCTTGATCTTCTTCAGGAGGCGAAGATCTTCTCCAAGATTGATCTCAGGTCTGGTTACTATCAAATAAGGATCAAGGAAGAAGATATCCCAAAGACGTCCTTCAATACAAGTTATGGACACTTTGAGTTCTTAGCTATGTCCTTCGGGCTTACGAATGCACTTGCCACCTTCAACAGGTTAATGCAGGATATCTTTAGGCCATATCTTGATGATTTCGTGCTTGTCTTCTTCGATGACACTTTAGTCTATTCTAAACAGGAAGAAGATCATGAACCCCAACTTTGGATTGTCCTTGAGACAATGAGGTCACATAAGCTGTATGCTAAAATGAAGAAGTGTGCATTCTTCAAGTGTCAGATTGAATATTTGGGATTCATAGTATCAGCGGAAGGAATCTCACTGGACCCAGCCAAGGTCAGAGATGTGCTAGAATGGCCAATACCAACATCTATCAAAGAAATACGCAGCTTTCTTGGATTGACAGGATGGTATAGGGTCTTCATCAAAAACTATGCTTTAATTGTAGCACCTCTGATGGACTTACTGAAGAAGAAAACTTCCATTGCATGGTCAACTCTCGAACAAACTAGCTTCGATAGGTTGAAGCAAAGTTTGGTATCAGTACCTATCTTGAAACTTCCAGACCTCAGTAAGGAGTTCAAGGTAGTAATTGATGCTAGCGCACTTGCCTTGGGATGTGTTGCTCATGCAGGAAGGTCATCCGGTAGCTTACTCTTCAAGGAAACTGAAGAGTCATGAGAAGAATTATGCTACCCATGATCTGGAATTGCTAGCTGTCATCCATGCTCTAAATCTTTGGAGACACTACCTGTTGGGTAACAAGTTTACTCTAGTAACTGACCATTAGAGTCTCAAGTGGATCTTTATCCAGAACAAGCTCAACATGAGGCAACGTCAATGGATTGAAGTACGGGAAGAGTACGACTTTGAAATCAAGTACCGACCACGGAAAGATAATGTAGTTGCCGATGCACTCAGTCGCAAGGCATTCCTTAAATCCCTAATCTTGCAGAATCCATCAACAGCTAGATCTCTAGCTACAAAAGTATCTATGCCAAACAATCCAATACTTGAGTTAGCTAGAGAGGAAGCATGCCATGATCCAGCCTATCAAAAGATGCTAAGGGAGATCTCTATCAAGGATCAGGATCAAAAGTTCCAGGCCAAGTATCATGAATCCTCTATCAACAATGGACTTTCCTACTATAGAACGAGGCTATGCATACCGGCAAGCCAATCACTTAAGCAGAAGATATTGTGGGAAGCTCATGATTCCCCTTTCTCAGGACATCCTAGCTATGCCAAGACTCTCAATGTAGTTAGGAAGAGCTACCATTGGGAGAGGCTTAAAGGTGAGGTTCTCAAATATGTCACCGAGTATTTGTCTTGTCAACCTATTAAAGCCAAATGTGTCAAGATGCCAGGGAAGCTGCAACCGCTTGATATTCCCCAAATGAAATGGAAATTCATTAGTATGGATTTTGTTGTTGGCCTACCCCAAGTTTAGGGAGGATACAACTCCATCATGGTTGTGGTTAACATGCTTACTAAGGTTGCACACCTTATTCCAGTGAAAACAAACTATAAAGCCTCATACATTGCAAGATTGTTTATCAAGGAGATATTCAAGATACATGTGCTACCCAAAAGAATCATTAGTGAATGTGATTCTCTCTTCACATCACACTTCTAGAGAGCTATCTTTGAAGCCATTGGGACTCAACTCTGTTTTAGCACAGCTTACCATCCCCAAACGGATGGCCAAATAGAGTGAGTAAATCAAATCATCGAGGATATGCTTAGGGCATACTGCTGTCGTGAGCCAAAGAGGTGGATTCAATACTTGCCTTTGGTAGAATTTGCATACAATGCTTCTTACCAACAAAGCATTCAGATGACCCCTTTCCAAGCATTGTACGGTCATGATTGTCGAAGTCCCCTAAACTTCTCAGATCCAACCTTGAGGGTTGAAGCTTCAAGGAAGATGTTGGAAGAGATGGATGACCAAATAAAGTCAATAAGATAGGACATCCAAGACACCAAGGATAGACAGAAGGCATACACAGATTTGAAGCGTCAAGATAGAATCTTAGAGGAAGGAGATATGGTCTTCATTCGCGTACGCCCTAAGAAGAGTTCCCTATCCTTAGGAGATTGCAAGAAGCTAAGTCCATGGTATTGTGGACCATACAAGATCCTCAAATTCCTAGGACCTAATGTTTATAGATTGCAACTCCATGAATACCTAAAAGTTCATAATATATTCCATATCAGCCTATTGAAGAAGTATGTACCTAATCCTAACCATGTACTTGATGACCAACAAGTTGTAATGCCTAGTCAAGGAGTCCTTGAACTAAGGCCTGTCAAGATCTTAGATGTTAGGGAGAGACAACTAAGATCCAGAACCTTGAGAGAATTCCTCATCCAGTGGAAAGACTATCCCGAAGAGGATGCCACTTGGATAGATGAAGGCACTCTCAACCATCAATATCCCTAGCTTATCTCGAGATGAGGACATCTCGATTCCTTCAAGGGGGAGAGAATGTAACAACTCCGTAGTAGAAATACCCATTCCGCATATGAATTCCATCTTGGGAAGGGGTCATAGGGATAATCATAGGGATAATATTTTTTTTCGAATTAGATAATGGTAAAAATCTTTTTTTTTTCCCCTTATCCCCCCCAGCCGACTGTCGTGCTGGAGGGGGAGGGGAATAGAAGGTATGTGCAAGCTCCTCGATGGAGCTTTAGGAGTGAGGTGGCCATGCGTGCTGCCGCATGGGGGGGGAGGATATTATCCCCTCCCCTATTTAATTCGGGATGGTGGGACGATGAGGAAAGGGCCGCCAGAGATTGAGAAGAAGACGTTGCTGCCTGTCATAAGAGAGAAAGAGAGGATTATTACAATAGGCCTGTGGACAGCAGCCGTGAGGGAGGGAACGGCCGTCCTATTGGCCGTCCGAGGCAGGGGACGAGGAGCTCGGATGTCGTGCAGCCAGAGGGAGTCTCCGTCTAACTACCATGACGAGGGAGAGTAGACTGTTTTGTCAAGAGGAGGAGAGGCCCATCATCGCACTATGCCACTGTCAAGGAGGAGGCTCCCTGCATTCGCCATCTATCTCCTCCCCCCCCCCCCCCCCCCGTGCTTCTAGAAGCTTCCAAAGCTTCTAAGGGGGGGCCTATAAGCCCCCTTTCCCCCCCCTTAAGAAAGCCTTACCTTAAGAGGGCCTTCACACGACCCTTAAGCCTTCCCCCCCCCTCCCCCTTGATTAATTCTTTCTTAGTCCCTTGTTTATACCTTTGTTTTCCCCCACACAAAAAGAAAAAAGCCCCTTTCATGTGGCCCTTAAGTTTTTTTCTTTCACCATATGGAAAAGTCATTCTTAAAGCCCCTTCATACCCTTTGTCCCCCCCCACACGAAAATCGATCTTCTACACCCATTTTCCCCCTTTCCGAGGTTCTTTTGGAAACCCTAGCTACGAGGGTTGGTATTCCCTCTCCCCTCGGGATTCAAGAAAAAGCCTCCTTTCCATGCCCTTAAAGAAGCCTTACCTTCGAAAGACCGTTTAAAACCCTCTAGAAGTTCAAACACCCCCTTTTTTGTGAAATCCCTACTTCAAGGAGGAAACCTTCTAAAACTGCTTCCAACGGACAGTGCAAGTTATCACAAAGGGAGCTACGGTAGAATTTCAAAAAGGAGTTGCAAAGCTGCATCCACGACGGAAAGGCTACATTCGCAATGCCTCCTAAGAAAGCCTAAGGCGCAACTGCCAGAGAATCGTCTCCTAGCATCCAAATGGACATCTCACCCAAAGTCCAGGTTTTCCTTCCTAATTTTTATTTGGTATTATTATAATTGTGTGAGGATAATTGTTGGAAATAGGATGCATTTTTCGTCTTAAATGCTTTGGAAAATTGATATGCATTTAGTCCATATTTACAAAAACAGAATTAAGATAGTGCACTCCGTCTAGGAATGGAAGTATAAAATTGCATGTCACATAATTAGGCCATATCTTCTTCACAATAAGTCATCATGGGAAGTGCTAATAACCCATAGGGAATTGCGAGGCATGAAATGATTCTTACGTTGCATAACTCTAGTCAATTATCGTTTTTCAACTGCATAACTACTAGTAAAAGGTTTCTTGTTTAGCGTGAATCTTGTTTGCAAGTTATAGGATGATTAGTTGGAATTAGGTTATAACCTAACCTGCTTGATCTTAAATCGATAAGTTAGGGTTCAAAATCAATTTATGTGTAGACAATGAGTCATGTGTTTATGGAAATAGCGTAATTATCGTCAAGAATTAAACAAATTGGCATAAACCTAAACACCTAAACCCACGGAGTACTCGTTTTAGAAAGAGTTAATTCAATTCCAAAGAACTCACTAGGATTTAATACGTGACCTAGTCGCACTTATTGCTAAAACCAAAACTCTTATACCCTAAATACTTGCCCACATTCACCGAATGTAGGGACAACGGAACATACTTGAGAAGTGACCTAGGGTTGTCCCTAAGAATCTTACGCTAAAAAGATGGAACTTGGAACCCTAGAACTCACAACGTCAGCCTAATGTAATCAGGAACAGATTGTTTTTGATGGGTAGAATAGTCCCATAGTTCGATGTGACACTTGCACAACAAGTGCAGAGTCGTATGATCTTGTGATTGGATCACAAGGGGATGGCTAATTCTCGGAACGAGGTTGGCAAATTCTTACGCAAGTTATCTTGCAAGAGGATGAATAATCATCCTAATATATCTTTCTGGGGTAAAGATAATTGTTTTGGAGAAAAGGACAAACCAATAAATTGGAATAACATATGAACTTAAGGTATTGACCAAGTCGGGTTAATAGGGTACGGCCCTTACCAAGGATATAGGGGATCTTGCCAAGTTGCAAGTCATCCCGGATCGAGTGCAAGATGCATTTGAAAAGAAGGATTCACTCCTTAGCAGTTGGCAAACAATAAACGACCAATGGAAATGTTTGTGCTTGTTACAGATTTAAGAGCATTGTTTGCTTTGTTTGATCAATGAGTTAAAGGATAAATGGATATCTATTACTTCAGGTTGAAGGCCTGAAGGGAGAGGCAGCTTCAATTACCCCCAACTGCATGCCTGACCCTAATTAAGGGGGTTGTTAACCGCGTCAGGAAGGTGGACCGAACCCGCCACGAGAGGTCTCTTCGTTAAGCACTACTTGGAGCAGGAGGATGCTTGGGTGCCAGGGGGGGCTCTGGCTGTAAATTCCTTGCCTTTCGGGTCCTGTACAAGAGGCTAACGTGACTCGAGATTGGATCTCGAGGCCCGCATACTAGTCTACGGACGGAAACTTAGATTAGTGATCCCTATGGATTACTAGATAGCCTTCGGGCGGATTGTGAATAAGCCTACGAGCTGGACTTTATGTGTTTCCAAGATAAATATGATAACATGTTAACAAGGAACTTCTTTGACATTGCTTTTTTCTGTCAAGTGATGTGATTACGTGAAGGAACCAGTGCCTAACGGGCTAATTAGGGAAGCTGATTGATACATGTCCAACTAAATGTGTTAGGTAATTAAATAACTAAAACAACTTGAGGAAAGTGCGGTGGATGTGGCCATAGGTCCGTCCTACGGATGGGTGGTCCCGATTAGCCGGGAACTTTTCTCAAATCACGATGGACAGCCAGAAGATCATCAACAAACACGATCAACAAAGCGTTGACCTAGAGTTATAATTGATCCCGATTTACGTCGTTTTAGGGGAAACGAAATGGGACTATGCCTTATGGCAGAGAGGTTGAGCTTCGCATCCCTCTCGTTCCCCATTCTCCTTGAACCAAGTGTAGCGTGAATCCACTTCAAACCTGGCATTTCTACGTAAAGTAGTTCGCTTGGGTTCAACGCTAGTTGCCGATAGGAAATGACCAATAAACAAAACCCTAATTCAGGTCGGTCCTAAGTGGGAATAGTTGGAATACTTCTGCTACGTGGCAAATGTGGAAAGCCCTAGATCGCAAACCCCGTAACATTCCATGGGAGTATCGGGCAGAGCTTTCTAGGCATCCTTTCCGATGGACTGCCAAGACGTGTCATGAAGATAACAAGTGGACATGTTACATTTTTAGCGCCCCATTTTTTTATTAAAAATGGCTTTTGGCACCTATTGGCATCAGGAGGAATAAACAAGGGACAGAGATGAACAAATTTGATGCTTTCCATCACAAAAAATGAATTTAAAAATGATGTAGTAAATAAAGATTTCGGATTCTAGTCTTTTTCTCTCCTCTTAGCGTGTATTTCCAAGTTGATTCTATAAGAGAAGGGGGTGGGCAGAGATGTGAGATTTTGATCGTGTCATACTATCGAAGCATGAAGAAACATAGATCAAGGTTAAAAAGAGCATCAATGGCTATTGGGAAGTATCAGTGGGTCTCCAATCATGAGATGCGTGCGATATAAGGCGCGGTTCTATGAGTAAGTTGTAAATTTAATCATTTTTTGTTGGAAATGGTTGTATTTGGTTATCAATGTTGTGATCTATCATAAATATTAAGGAAATAAAGAAAAATCATTCATCTAATAATTTCTTTATAAACACGCAAAACCTGCAATATTGTGGTTTTAAGGAAATCATGAGTTTTTGGGAATGGTGTTCGCATGGGATGGAAAGTAACATAAACATAATTCTCAACAATATTAATCAGTCAGAATTGGTAAATTAGGAAATATTGATATTTATCAATAAATAAATAGAAAAAATAGAAAAAATAGAGAAAATAGATTTTTTGCATCCAAAAAATAGAAAAAAATCACATATATATTTGTGCATGTATGATAAGGTTGAGGCATGAGGTTTAGCCTCTATCTTTATGTTAAAGTGGATATTTATTGCTTTTATAAAGGAAAAATACATTAAAAATGTTGTCTAAACCTACCACTGAAAATGCACAATCTTAAGTGGTAGGGAGAAGGTAGGGAGAAGGGAGTGTTAAGGGTTGATAATACACTAAATTCTAATGTTTTTTAAATGCATAGAATATAGGACATGTGTGGTTTAAAATTAATGGGATCTAGTAGCACGAGCATGCTAGCCCTATACAACGCAACAATATTGTTTAGAGTAAAGGCATGAAAAGAAATGTTTTTGCACCTTCACAATGTTGGTTTTCAATAAGGAAATTTTATTTAGCACTATATATCATACACAATTGCATTGCATGCAACACATGGGATCATCCTTGGATGCACAACAATTATTTTCATGAACAATGACCTACATTGAGGAGGTGAGGTACCCTAAGTTGCTGTAGGGTTAGTGGTTTGTTCCTTTGGGGAGTATTCAGTGAAGGATATATTACATCTCTTGGATCAATCGATTAAAGAGTGGAGCATGTTTCATATGTGTTCTATGTATGAATGGCACATTTTGGGCTAATCTCCAAGGTGTAGGAGAGCCATAGAGTGGGGCCATGGCAATTAGCTAACGGCCGCTCCCTTTGTTTCTGCTTACATGGTGTATTACATCGATATGTGCAGGTACTCCCTCTGAGGAGTGTGGGAAGGGTTATCCATCAGATTACAATCCATACAAATGCAAAGTTTATATTAGAGGTTAGGGTAGTATACCCTTTAGACGCTTCTGGTCGTGAGGCCGTGGGGGGTGGTTTGGGTGCTAGTGCCATAGAGCTAGTGTCGGGCCCATTTCAAGTCCCACAAGTGGTGTGTTTTTCAAGAGCTACTAATAAGTGGCGGTCTCCAAATCTCAGTCAATAGGGACCAATTTTTTAGTGTATACCAAAAGGCAGTGAAATAGATCCAAAAGACCGTCAAGCCGAGATTTAGAAGCAAGAAAGAGTTGAACGGGCTAGATGGTGAGCCAAAATTATTAGGAGATATTCTCCTTAGTAGAGTGGTTTCATCGCTACAAGGGAGGGGTCTTAGTAACCCTAGCCCCACGCATAGTCTGTTATTAGGAAGAGAAGGAAAATCTAGTACTTTCCCTCTTCCAGCTAGTCGGCCCACTTTAGGTGGACTAATAGTTCCCATCATTCAAAATCCATTAGCAAATCCATTTGTCACCATTGCACAACCCATTGCAATCCTAGCAGGAATGTCAAACTTACCAGCCTTAGGATTTCCTCTACCCATTTTTAATGGGTTAGCAAAGGAAGATGTGGAGCTTTATATTAATGAATTCCAAAAGTTAATATTTAACTGTCAAATCCAAGATGAAGGGCACTTAATTATGTTCTTTAATATGACTCTGAAGAAATAACGAGCTATAGTATGGTATCAGAGCAGCCTAGAGGCTAGAACCATAACTATGATTTATTTATTTTTTGTGGCCTTTCAAGAGAGTTTACCCCTCAAAGGGGAGGTCAGTATACTAGCTACATGTTCTTAATGTAACACATCAAGAACCTCATGAGAATGTTCGAGGCTATGCCAAGAAATTGAAGGAAGTATTTCATAAGTTACAGACTTGTATGCCCATTCCAATCCTTGCGCAGCTTCAATACTTTTTGCATGGGCTAGACTTTAATATTTATGTATAGTTTAGAAGTGTTGCTCTTGCCAATATTGATATGGCATTATATGAGCAGAGGACATAGAGTCGCAATTATGAGTGGCCTATACCTCTAGGGAAAACTATAAGTGGATGCAAGTCCTTGATCCCAATATGGAAGGAAAACCTATAAATGTCGTTGATGGTAAAGCTAACACCAAGAAGGATAAGAAGTTGCCAAAGAAGAAGAAAAAAGCAAAGAAATAAACACCAAAGCCTATTCAAAGACCAAAGGAGAGAAGGGTCTGGCAAGAAAAGAGAGCTCTTAGCAGTTATCATGAATTTGATTTAGTGAGTTCTCTTTGCAAAGTTAAGCCGGATGTAAACCTCCTGCAATTGATTAAGTTGTCTCTAGGAGTACACAAGGAATTTAAAAAGATTCTACGCTTGGGGTATATCATGGAGCCCTTGGGTATAGTGTCGATAGGAGATGATTGGTTTGAGCATACTAAAAAAGCATTGTCCAAGGGTAGCAACATATGTTTATGGCATATTAGTGGATCATGGCATTGCGGACACAAGATCCTCCATCAACATTCTGAGTTCAGAATTGATGGAGAGGCTACAGTTAGAAATCCAAAAAGATACCTCCATGATTCTCCAAACGGCTGACAATAGTTTAAGACAACCTGAAGGGTACATTACTAAAGTCCACATGATTGTTGCCAATGTGAAATGCATTCTGGACTTTAGGGTGATCGGGTTCGCGGGGCAGCTTAGCTATCAAGTATTTCTAGGTAGGCCATGGATCTTACAACTGGATTGTTAGGTTGATATACCCGTTGGTCAGTTTATCTTTAGCACAGGTGCTAGATGTGTAGTAGTAGATGCCTATCCTTAATCTCCTCAAAGTAAGAGAGTTTATTTATCCTCTAAAGAGATAGATACATTGGACGATGCAGCTAGTAGTGAGATGTCATCAAGTATGAATCCAACAAGGGATCCACCACTACAGAGGATATCTCTCAAAGTAACTTTGAATAAGCCACTAGAGGCTCATGATAAGATAAGAGATGCGGACGTAATTGAGTTAGACCTTGGGACAATGAATGATTCACAACCAATTAAATTAGGATCCATGCTCAATTTGGAAGAAAGGAAGGACTATGTGTCCTTGATTCAGGAATCCCACAACATCTTTGCTTAGAGTTATGACGAGTTGAGAGGTGTTCATACCATTTCCCTAAAGGAAGGTAACCACCCTATGTAAAAAAAAGGTGTATGCCTTTCGAACTAAGGGATGGTGGCTATTTGAGGAATTGACAAAACTACGAAAAGCTAGTCTGATATTTTTGGTACAACACACAAAGTGATGTTCATAGTCATTATTATCAAGAATAATAATAATAATCAAATTTAGATTTGCATAGATTTTAGAGATCTTAATAAGTAGACGATTAAGGATTAGTATTAGTTACCATTTATTGATCAGATTTTAGATCAATTAGCACCTAGCAAAATCTATTCATTTATGGATTGCTTTGTTGGATACAATCAAATGGCTATTGTAGAGGAAAATAAGCAAAAAATGACATTTATCACTATCTTTGGTACCTTTGCGTATCATATGATGACCTTTGGGTTTGTTAACCATTAGACGAACAAGGTGGAAAATCTAGAAAAGCTAAAGCAGAAGAAAAAGATCAAGGAAAAGTGAAACAGAAGACAAAGGCGCACAAGGAAAATCTAGAAACACAAGAAGCGCAGAAAAGTCCCAAATAAGGGAGAAAGACGCACAAGGAAAAGCGCAAGTCAATACTTTTGTAAAAAAGCGCAAGCGCATCATGATTTAATTTAAGGAGCGCCGGGCTCTCACCGTGCAATTTGTAAATGTAGACGGGCGGTGGAAAGGAAGCTCGAAAGATAGAAGGACAATGGGAAAAAGGGCCTAGGCCATGGCCGGCCATGTAAAAAGTGGGGATGACCGCCCAAAAAGGGTTTTAGGGTTTTGTATATAAAGTTGAAAAGTGAATGAGAAACTCATTATTGTGTGTGGCCAAAGCTTCTTCTTCTTCTTATCTTGTTTCTTGCCTCCTTGCTTGTGCTTGAGTGAGGGATTGAGGGAGTGTGAGGGAGTGAGGGAGTGAGTGTGTGAGAGTGAGGGATCGTGGAGAAGAAGCTCCCCATCTTCTCTCTTCATCTTCTCTTCTTCTCTTCTCTTCTCTTTTCTCATGCGGCTATGGAGGATGTGTTGAGATATCGATCTCCACTCGTGATATGCTAGGGTGACCGTTGTGCACTTATGTCACCGACTTGTTAGTTGCAAATGCGGTTGGTACACCGCCCATGAATAATAGCTAGATGACAGCTATCCTTATCTACTCTAGTTTGTGGCTCAATTAGTATGCCACCTTAGTTAGTTGAGTTTGGTTTGAGACCCATATACAGGGTTCTTCTATTTCTATGTACTAGTGTTCTTTTGGCTTACACAACTAAGAATAAGAAAGTTGTTTTCAGCCTCCACCTGTGTATGTATTCCCCCATTGTCAAGCAAGAAAGCTACAAGTGAGACTCCTTCCTTCTCTCCCACAATCTTGTCATGGTATCAGAGCCTTGTTCGTGGTAAGGAGCTCCAGAAAGCAAACCAATTTCGCGGTTTTGTGGTAAGAGGACCAGTGTTGCTTTCATTTTTCCGTTTTGGGAGCAAATCTCTGCAGCAGGTAGCACAGCTGGAAAGTGCAAGAGTACACTGTCTCAGATTGAGACGCCCTTCGCAGTGTAGCAAGAGGGCAGTATATACTGCGGGAGAAGACTTTAGCCCCTAGTTGCACTGTTTTTTTTATTTGAGGCCATTTCGGGGCCTGTTTTGGAGGCGGAAGTTTTCTGCACGCACTCAGAAAAAGGCCCTATTTTATGCTGTGTGACCACTGTTCTACAGGTCAGTGAAAAGTTACCCTACAAATTGCCTTGTATGCCTGTGCGTAGAGACATTGGGAGGTACATAATCATCCTTGTTGCTTGTTGATGCAAAATCGTCACTAGGAAGTGACTCTGTGGTCAAATACCACTTTCGTCAGTTTTGCAGATTTGCCCTTGTGAGGTTGAAGCTGTGTTTTTTGCAGTGACATAATTCTCTGCAGTGTTCTGTAATGGCATCTGATTCTCTTTAACAGATTGTCACTGAAAATCTTGACAAGAAGAACTTCCAAGCATGGAAGTTTAGAATGACAAATTTCCTTATGGGAAAAGGATATTGGTAATTCGTTGCAGGAAATGAAGAAGAACCAGTTCTTCCTGATGTTCCCAATCAACAGCAAATGCATGTATTTAAAGGATGGCATGAGAGAGCCAGAAAAGTTATGTACTGGCTGTCTATCAGTATATCAGACTCTATGATTGTGCATATTCAAGATGCAAGTACGCCAAAGGAGGCATGGGATACTTTGTCAAAAATGTATAGCACAAATACGCAAGCCAAGAAAATGTAGCTCAAGCAAGAGTTGCACAATGTGCAAAGAGAAAGTATGAGCATCAATGACTACCACATGAAGGTGAAGAAGATTGCAGATGCACTTGCTTCCATTGGGTCGCCAGTGGAAGATGATGATTTAGTCTCAGTGACCTTGAATGGTCTAGGAAAGGATTATGCACAGTTCCGAACATCCATTTCCGTCCGTGAAAGATTTCCTGATTTTGAGGAGTTGATTGCTCTTCTAATTTCTGAGGAGCAGAGAAATTGTGGTGCATCTTCTTCAGGAGGAACTTCAAAAGAAGCTGTCTTCTACTCAAATGCTGGAAGAGGTAGAGGCAGAGGTAGAGGAGGCCGATTTGGAGGCCATGGCAGAAATCAGAATATGCAGCAAACTCAAGAAAACCAGTCCTATGGAGGAGGACGTGGTAACTCTAAAGGCAAGGGGAGCCAAAGGGGTCGTGGTGGATGGCAAAGAGGCCAAAATGCAAACAGTAATGTTGAATGCTACTACTGTGGTAAAATGGGTCATATGGCTAAAGACTGCTATAAAAAACAGAATGACATCATGAATGGAAAACTGCAACAAGGGAATTATGCATCTTCTAGTAGACAGGGTGATGACAGAAATGAGCACTTGTTTATGGTGCAACACATGAACAATTCTGTAACAAGTGCAGAAGAAAGCAACGAAGTGTGGTACGTTGCCTCAGGCGTGTCAAACCACATGGTAGGTCATGCAGAATGGATGCAGGATGTAAGGAAAATGGAAAAACTAGGATTTGTGGAGACTGGTGATGATACTGCACATCCTATTGTCCAGATTGGAAATATTCCTTTGTCTATGCAGGATGAGAAAAAGAAATACCTATCGTATGTATTTCATGTCCCAAATATCACCAAGAACCTGGTTTCTGTTGGTCAAATGGTTGAGCAGGGCTTGCAGGTCAGATTTAATCCTCATGGATGCTTTGTTGAGGATATGAAAAATAAAGGTTGCTTGATAGCAAAAGGAAAGAAGAAGGGCAGAATGTTTACATTGGATATAGACATGCCTGAATTGAGTGCAGCAATGTTTGCACATGGGACCAGTGTAGTTGCAGATATTGATATCTGGCATAAACGCATTGGTCATGTTAATGTACAATGACTTAAATCAATGCAGGCCCAAAATATTGTTGCAGGATTGCCTAAATTCAAGGTTGTAGAAATGCATAAGGTATGTGAAGCCTGTTAGTTTCGAAAATAGGCAAGGAAACCATTTTCTAGACATGTTCAAGAGAGTAAGAAGTCATTGGAATTAATCCACTCTGATGTGTGGACTACTAAAGCTGCATCTCTTGGAGGCTGTCATTATTTTGTCACTTTTATTGATGACTATAGCAGAAAAGTTTGGGTGTATTTTATGAAAAAGAAAAGTGAAGTTTTTGGACATTTCAAAACTCTTAAAGCTATGGTTGAAAAAGAAACAGGCCTGCAAATAAAATGCCTAAGGTCAGATGGAGGGGGAGAGTACCTCTCAAATGAGTTTGCAAGGTTCCTGCAGGAGCATGGCATAAAGCAGCAATATTCATGCAGTCATACCCCACAACAAAATGGAATTGCAGAAAGGAAAAACAGGCATAATGGAGAGGTATCGCGTGCCATGCTCAATGTAAAAGACTTGCCTGATTTTTACTGGGCTGAAGTAGTTGCTACAGCAGTCTACATAATGAACAGGACTCGCACTGCAGCAATACATGGGATGACTCCATAGGAGAGGTATACTGGTAGGAAACTAGATATTTCTCATTTGAAGATTTTTTGTTGCATTTCCTATGTTCATGTGCCAGATGAGTTGAGATCAAAGTTGGATCCAAAAGCTGAGAAGTACATCTTTATTGGTTACTCTCTGCACAGCAGAAAGGGTATAGATGCTATAACCCTTCTATTTGTAAGTTTACAGTGATCAAAGATGTTGTTTTTTATGAGATGAGTAGCTGGTATAAACCAGTAAATGTGATTGATAATGTAGATGCACAAAATGGTAATGCTGCACAGAATTCACAGCAGTAGTCACAAGATATTAGTGGACCTGGAGTGTCCTCTAGCAGTGGTTCACATTCTTCACCATGAACATGCAGATTGAGATCAGGAGAATCTTCTCAAAGTAATGCAGATAGTGGTATGTAGGTACCACGAAAAGGAAAAGAGAAGGTAGATCAGCCCATGTTTGATATGAATGCAGGTCACTCTTATGTGGATGGTGAATCCACTGGCTCAGAACAGAGCATTGATGATGAGTTGGGTATTCCTTCTATTGTTACACCTTGAGTAAGGAAGACTAGGAATGTTTTGAGAGCACCTGGAAGTGAGCCTACTTTGCGCAGGTCTACCAGGGCTACATATCCTATGGATAGGTTGAAATATGATGGATTTATAGCCATTCACTATGCCTATATAGTGAAAGTGATACAGGAACCAAAACCCACTTCTTTTGAGCAAGCCATGGGAAAAGAAAAATGGGAGAAAGCCATGGATAAAGAGATGGATGCTTTGGAAGCAAATGCTACATGGGAATTGGTACATTTTCCTAGAGATAAGAATGCAATTGGTTGTAAGTGGGTTTATAAGGTGAAGCACAATGCAGATGGTTCTGTGAACAGATACAAGGCAAGATTAGTAGTCAAGGGGTATGCACAAACATATGGCATTAATTATGAAGAAACATTCAGTCCGATTGCAAGGATGGCAACCGTAAGAGTAGTCATTGCTATGGCTGCATCAAAGGGATGGTCTTTACATCAGATGGATGTAAAGAATGCCTTCTTGCATGGTGATTTTTAAGAAAAGGTCTATATGGAGCAGCCACCAGGTTATGTGCATGCTACTCATCCTGAGTTTGTTTGCAGGTTGAAGAAAGCCTTGTATTGCTTGAAGCAAGCACCTAGAGCATGGTCTGACAAGATAGGACAGTATCTTGTCATTATTGGCTTTCAGATTTCCAAGGCAAATTTCTCACTTTATGTGAGAAAAACAGAGAAAGGTATTATGCTGCTTGTCATTTATGTTGATGATTTGATTATCACAAGTGATAGTGATGAAGATATCCTTCATGTGAAAATGCTATTGAAGCAGAAGTTTGAGATGAAGGATTTGGGAGAGCTGCGTTATTTCTTGGGCATTGAGGTGATTAGATCATCAAGTGGGATATGGCTATTGTAGAGGCAGTATGGATTGGACATGTTTATGGGATGACAGGCTGTAAGCCTATTTCAGTTCCTTTGGAGCAGAATGTGAAGTTGACACAGATGCAGGTGAGCTTCTTGAAGACCCTACTATATATAGACGCATAGTAGGAAGTTTGATTTATATGACTATTACCAGGCCAGATTTGAGCTATGTTGTTGGATTGGTAAGTCAGTTTATGCAGGCTCCAAGGAAACCACATTTGGATGCGGCTAGACGCATACTCAGGTATGTGAAGTCCACATTGCAGTATGGACTATTTTATGAGACTGGGGTTCAGATACAATTGCATGGATACACTGATGCTGATTGGGCTGGTAGTATTTCTGATAGACAATCTACCAGTGGATATGTGTTCTCTTTTGGGAGTGCTGTTGTCACTTGGAGTAGCAAGAAACAGCCTACAGTTGCCTTGTCTAGCACAGAGGCTGAGTACAGGGGTGCAGCAATGGCTGCATGTGAGGTAGCTTCGTTGCATAAGCTACTTTATGATATGCATCAGTCTACAGATGGGCCAGTTGTCATTTATTGTGACAACATGAGTAGTATACACTTGGCAAATAACCCAATCTATCATGCTAGAACAAAGCACATTGAGGTGCATTATCACTATGTGCGAGAGAGGTTTTACTAGGTCTTATTGATCTAGTTTATGTCAGCACAGAGGATCAGGTAGCTGACATATTCATGAAGGCATTGGGCATAGAGAAGTTGCGCAAGTTTAGAGACCTGCTTGGTGTGCAGGAATTGGGATTGAGCTCGAGGGGGAGTGTTGAGATATCGAGCTCCACTCGTGATACGCCAGGGTGACCGTTGTGTATTTATGTCACCGACTTATCAGTTGCAGACGCGATTGGTACACTGCCCATGAATAATAGCTAGATGACAGCTATCCTTATCTACTCTAGTTTGTGGCTCAGTTAGTATGCCACCTTAGTTAGTTGAGTTTGGTTTGAGACCCATATATAAGGTTCTTCTATTTCTATGTACTAGTGTTCTTTTGGCTTACACAACTAAGAAGAAGAAAGTTGTTTCTAGCCTCCACCTATGTGTGTATTCCCCCATTGTGCAAGCAAGAAAGCTACAAGTGAGACTCCTTCCTTCTCTCCCACAATCTTATTAGGATGGAGCTTGATGAAGAGGGCTTGAGGTTTCTTGAGCTTGCCGCAAGGATCGTGGAGCTATCGGAGTGCAAGAGAGAGGAGGGATCTCAATCGAGCATCAAGGTAAGCTCACTACACCTGTAAGGTTGGCATTGCGTGTCGGCTATGTGAGAGGTAGCCATGGCCACTCAGCTTGAAACGCTTGATCAATAAGTGGTCCGTAGGTCTCCTTACCATTTTGGTTCCATTGCTGGGACCGACGGAATCGAGCCTTGAGCACCACACGCATCGAATCGAGCAGAGAAGTAGGGTTTGCATCCCAAACCGGTGCTCCAAATAGTTAGGAGATTTAGGAGGTTTTAATTCTTGGAGCAAGTAAGTATTTTGATTTGTTGTTGAATATTAGAGTAGGACCATCCATCTCTATCTCTATTTTTTATTTCTGTTGCATTAGGTTAAGATTAGGATAGGAAAAATAAGGAAAACAAAGAGGGTTCTGTTTGCTGCTGGAAACAGGGAAATAGGGGCACAAATTCAAATTTTTGGTTGGAAGAGTATGAGCGATTAGCTTCTGAGGTTATAGCAGGCTGGGATGGGGCAATAAGAGGCCCAGGGAACCAGGAAAGACCACATTTGACATTTTTCTTTGTGAGAGAGAGTGAGCTTGAGAGCCAGGGAGAGAGAGAGAGATCTATAGGGAGATCTTTAGAGTGCCAATTGATTCGAGCACCACAGTGATTCCAAGTATGTCTGGCATTTCCTTGTAGTGTTTTGTACCTACCTTAAAGGCATTGGATGATTCCATGGAGTAGGCGTTGAGCTTGAGGCATTGCGCGCAACCTGCGAGTTGTCGTCGATGCAGTCAGACTAGCCCGTCCGATTCCTAGAATAGGACCACTCGATTTCTGGAGTCTGACCATCCGACTGCCAGAATCGGACCACTCCGTCCAACTACTAGAATTGGACCCAGTGTCAAAATCGGACCCAGTGTCAAAATCGGACCACGTGTCAAAATCGGATTACGTGTCCTAGTCTCAAAATCAGACCAACTGCAAGAATCGAACCACTTTTCCTAGTGTGAGAATTGGACCATTGGTCCTAGCACCACAATTGGACCACTCGTAGGAGTCGGCGGACCACCCTGTTCGATTAGGGAAATCGAACCAAAGTAGAAATCAAACTGTCCGATTTTCATAATTGGACCAGCCCATCCGATTCCCAAAATCGAACCACTTCACCAAAACTTAAAATAGAGGATTTTTGAACCTGCCTGACAATCCGGGCCACCCTGTTCACATCTTTGACCCCCCTGAACCTCCGTAGAGGGGGCTCTGCCCCCTCCGCACCTCCCCCAAGTAGGTTGGAGAGAAAATGCGTGTCATGACAGGTCCTCCAAATTGGACCCTAGTGTAGTAATGGCTCTACACAAGCATGGATTCTCACCTGTAAAAGAGAAACCAAAAGCCCATACCCGAACAGAGAGAAACAGAGACCGTAGGGCCAATCTACCCAACAAGGGCAAAAAGGCCACACTGCAAAAACACATACATGTTGCATTCAGACGGCATCTAGTCAAAGTGGAAAGCAACAACATCAAGCTACAACAACGAGAATGACTAGATATGACAGTTCTGATGATAGATGCTCCTTGAATAGCACTGCACTGACAATCCAAGACATCAGTGGAGAATCCACATCTGGTCCTGCAATTGGGAACTCAAGAGCATTTGTCAGAAGGATTAAATTTACAAGCCAAGACCCGGAAGATGAAGACATAGTACCACCTGCTTATCTTAGGGTCAAACTCAATGCGAAAAGAGAGCATACTATTGATGCTCTGGTTGATGAAGGAGCAGATTTTAATATCTTGACCTATGAATCATGGACCCTACTAGGCCAACCAGAGCTCACACCGACTAATGCAACTCTTAGCCCTTATGGGGGACACCCACAAGCACTCGTAGGGAAGTGCAAAATCCTTGTGACAATTGAAACTGAAAGCTTGTCTATCCTATTTCATGTTCCTCCAAATAGTGCTAATTATGGGAAGGAAACCCTCCTAGGAAGACCCTTCAAAAGGGCAACCAAGTGTCAGGCCAACTATGTAGCACAAAGGATACACCTGACACTACCGAGTGTGAGGATAGTCGCAACCTTTAGCAAGGGTGACCTCATCGAACCTCAAGGGAAAGGCAAGGAGGGTGCTGACATAACATTCAAGCCTGCTAATGAGAGCAAGGACTTGTTGGAAGAGTTGATATAAGCACAGGTCGAACAATGAGAACCAGTGAGTGAGGCCATGCTTGAAACAAGAAGGTCAAGAGACAATGACAAGGACGGGCTTTGGACTTACAAATATCGTAGAAGACCCCAAAAGAAGCCCAAGACTTATAGATGAAGGCATCGATGGAGGTTCAGCACAACGCCACGATGGATATCCAAAGCATTGCTACATGCTCAAGGGTATTACACAGGTAACTGATGGATTTGGGTGCCAAAACCCCTTGCTAAACCTCCCTTTTCAACTGAAGGCTAGATCGTATCAAGAGCAAAGAAGCGCAGGAGGAGATCTAAACGAAAACCCAAGTCTCAAGTCAACAACAGAAGAGTGACTGAGCCCCTCATGGTTGAAATCAAGAAACCAAATGAGACCAATCGGAGGGTAGATCCTCAGCTTAGCATGCTTGACAAGCAGATATCAGATGTAATCGTTGAGGATATGCAAAAGCCACTAGTGCCCAAGGAGCCTTTGATTCCCCAAGAGGATAGCAGGCATCACATGCACAACATTGCTCATGGAAATGTTAAATGCTCAACAAAGCAAATAGCAAAATCATCTGACAGCCACGAAAAAATCTCTTAGCCAGTGGTTTAGCCAGTGTCAAAGCCACTTAGGAGTCCCAAGTCGTCTACACCCTCTTCCCTTAAACGGACACAAGAAGCACAAAAGTCGTCAAGTGCGGCTACTCAATCCCAATCTCTACCTACATCAGAGCTTCCAAATGTCCAGGAGGCAGGACACGACACCACCCTTAGCTCTCAACCTAAGGATATGCCTATGTAATCCACCGTGGCTAGCTCAATTGATACTCGATCTACACAAGTGAATGCTCTAAGGGCAACAAAAGACACAACCACTTCCAATCGACTTAAGGACTTGACACCGCAATCCACCAATAGTAGCAAGTCCACTAAACTAGCTGCTACTACTTCCAATCGGGGATCACAATAGTCACAGCCCTTGGCCATGACAATGCCACTTGCGGAACGTGTCCTTAGTAGTTTACCTGTGGAGGAGGTGTCGTAACCAACTTCATTGACAACTCTAGCACTTCCAAAGCACCTAAAGTCTAGGCTGGAGGAGTTAAACAAAAGGGAAGAGCTAGACTCTCCAAAAAGGGAGGCAGTTGTACCCTCACAACCTAGTGAGGCTATTCAGCAGACCACGGCTATGTCCCATAAGGACACACTAGAGAAAGAGAATGTTGAGGCCCAACCAAGCACATCAACGATTGACCTAGTCCAGGGTCTTGAGTCGTTGAGAGATGCACCTTTATTGACCAAGAAAAAGACGAGAAAATAGAAAAAACGACAGCAGTTGGTGGTTGGAACCCCAAGAACATTGACACCAAGAGTGTCAGAGAGCTGAGGAATAAAGCATCGAGTCCATCCACCATTGACCCCATTGATGCCTCCCCTAATAGCAGTGAAACCTCAAACACATCCGTGTGTTCTGAGAAATCAAAGCAGTCGTTACCATCAACTGTTGCTTGCAACACTCAATCCACCGACAACAGAACTCACATTGACCAATCAAGAGTGGATACAACACTGTCACAACAGGGTGACAAATCTATACCAGTCACATCCAAGGAGAACCATGACGCAATAACAAAGCCTCAGGAGAAACATGGAAACCCCAAGAGCATAAGAAATCCTAGCGTTGACCAATCTTGCTCAGCCTGAGCCCCAGCTATGCTAATGCCTAGGCAAACTCCTAGAACCTTGCATGAGATAGCAATCGAGCAAGCCCTTGTTGAACATAGAAGTGTCGCAGAATGCTTAATTGAGTTGGATGCTAATCTCAAAGTGTTCGAACATGTCTATGTCCTGGCAAACGTGGGCACATTCCC
Source organism: Lygodium microphyllum (assembly GCF_053477565.2). NCBI lineage: Eukaryota > Viridiplantae > Streptophyta > Polypodiopsida > Schizaeales > Lygodiaceae > Lygodium > Lygodium microphyllum. The sequence continues at coordinate 82,053,928 of NC_141144.1, forward strand.
TAAAGAGCAGCTTGAAGAATACTTGCCATTTCCCTTATCCTCGGAAGAGCAAGAACATATTGACGAGTACTATAATAGGCTCTTGCATGAATGCATGGCAACTCATCTCTGATGAGGAGGCCGACGAACTACGCTTAACTATAACATTCAATGATGTGCTCTGCCAACCAAATCTCTTAGAGATAGAGCAACTAAAGCAACAATTAGAGGGTCAAAGTCAATTTGAACAATGTTGGTGTGAAAACCGCATTGCAATGGCCGAACTAGGAGCCAAAATCATGACAATCTCAAAGGAGCAATTGGTCAAATGGCAGTCTCAAAGAGACCCAACCTAGGTGGCACCAACTTCCTTTCGAGTGCCGATTGCCATTCGGGGTACGGACTTAGCTAAAACTAGCCAAGAGAACTTTCTGTTTGATAAGGTTCTCACTAAGGAGGAGTTACATGTTGCTAGTAGACTCAGACAAGGTTCCATGATACTCGATGTTGCAAAATATCTATCGGTATTGAGTAAGCTGCTACGAGTACTAGATGCGTGTGCCACACTCAAGTACAATACAGAGTTCTAAAATTGGCTTTTATCCTCATGAAGTGACATGAATTCGTAAATATGTATATAATTAAACAATGACTTTTGTGACCCTGTATAGACAATATCAACATACACAAGCAATGATAGTCAAACACAGGGAGAAGAGTTGGATTTGACAGGCTAAGCTCCTCAGGTCCTCCTCTCATCACACATTTAGAAGTCATGTGACCATTCCCGACTCCAGGTGGAGGGCATGCAACCCTCATTACCACCATAGGAAGTCCTGACCAACATCTCTAATGGTGTAGACAGGTTATCATCCCTTTCTATGCACCTTTCCCCCTTTTTAGTCTACCCTTCTAAGGATGAGCCGCCCTGCCCCACTCCATGACAACTAGTCCACGCAACTTAGCATGAGCCAAGTTCTACTAATGGCTGGAGGCCAAATGAACATCATCATGGGGGCCATCCCTCTACAACAAACACTATATGCCTCACCTCTCCCCTTCTTGTCATGTGTGCTTGATAACCCACTATATAATCCCTTCCATGCGAATAGTTTTATCCTGTCTCAAGGCCTAATCCTTGGTTCACATATTGCAGGTCCCCCTACAATAGCCGATATGGAGCACCCAGTGCAGCTGGCTTTCAAGGACGCTATCCGCCGTCGAAGGGAGCATATAGCATAAGCTCCTCCACCGAAACGCTACGTACCTACCGTTAAAAGGTATGCAAAGAAACGAGGCCCCAAGCAACACCACCCTAGATGTAGGTCGAAAAATCCCTAGGCCAGGGAAACGGAAGCTCAAGGGAGCACACAGGGCATAGCAACACCGATCGTGCAGGCTCCCATCAGACGCTTGGGCACCAGGTGCTCAAAAGAGGAGAGGGCAGCTCGAGACAAGCACAAATTTGACTCATTGTTCAAAAGTATTCTAGAAACAATTGCGCCCAGGGACTACACCATTCACGTCTTTTCCCCACCCAGCCTCATAGGAGCCCCTCACCAGCACAGTCTCAGTCGCCTGACCACCCAGACTCGCCCCGCTTCGTACAAATAGAGTAGCCCCATGTTGTATAAAAGGCTTATCAAATGCTACCTGACCATGACTTTTTGTCTTTAAATGGTTAAGTGTTGGCACGTTCCCCGATTGTACAAACTTTTCATATTTGTGTTTAATATATTTCACGTCTTTAGCAAAAGAAAAAGCTAATCAAGCGCAGGTGATAAGTATCTAAGCTAACACCATGGAATTCAGCTAAGTGATGTCTCCTTGCGTTGAACTGGTTTATTCTAGTTGCGCCATATGCCGTGCATGTACTCTTATGAAGTGACAAGTAGATGCAAAATGGCACAGGTCTTTGTGCGAAAGTATTCAATGCCAAGTCATCGCAAGACCACCAACCCCACAAAGAGCCGCGACAAAGCCACACTGCCAAAAGCAAAAAAAAAAAACACACGTGCGAGTGTCCACATCGCATGGCCCAAAGCATGATCTTAACCACTTCCTCTTTTTGGGTTACACTCTGTGCCGGGCACACATAGTAGCTGTTACTCCAATTATACCAACATCGTACATTCCAAAGAGGCTTGCAATATCTCAAGTGTATCTCCCCATCTCAATGACTGCTTATCTAATAACAAGGCTAGGGCACAATCATCACTGTAATATCCATTTCCTGAGCCTTCGAAGCTTGACATTTCCCAACCCATTGAAAAGCTGATAGCCTCAACAGATTGCAATGGTTGTACTCATGCAAGTCCCAAAAAAAAAAGAGATATGAAGCACCCACGATCATAGCACAGCACCTAGGGGTCCTCAAATTAGGCACGTCCAATGACCTTGGTCGGCTGGCTCCGTCCCTAGTCCCCTAGCCCTCTAGCATCACCCACAATTGTTCAGGGCACATCAAGGGCAGGACATACCTAGGGAGCTTGCCTCGCCTATGGTTAGACCTGTCACCCTAACCCATTTGCATGATTCCCTCTTGCACTTTGCCTTAATACCATTGCAAGCAATTGTGGTAAGCACCGCACGAATGGCCATGAAAAGTACACCATCCTCATCAAGCAAGTCCAATAGCTCCCAGCTACTACCGAAAGTGTGGTGTCCCTGTGTTCAATTATGCTATGTTGTGCAGTCACAATGCAAGGGATGGCTCATACACCTTCACGTGTACTTCTTCTCAATATGGACAACTTTGCTTCATCCACACATTGTTACGAGAAACCACGCGATCTTCTCACTACGTAATATCTAAGTATGCACGAGTACTCACATAAAATCTGCACCAAAATATATACACAATTTGGGTCCTCAAGTGCAGGACAATACTCTCAGCTTGCTTCGAGTTTGATCTGTCTCCCAAACTAAGTGAACTATGTCTTGAGAACAATAGAGAAACTAGCACTACCCCTAGGGCGAGACCATCTATGAGAGGTTTTCAATTGCAGGTATTGAAAACTCCAACGAAAGTGTCGTTCGCCCTTCATCGACACCCAATTCTGAATTCTTATCCTTTATCATCTTGCAAACCCACCAAGAATCATCATGTGCAAAATCCCCAACAAACCAACACTTGTGCTAGCCATCAGTGCAATCCCCAACAAAGAGCAGTCCTACCACTAACTCCAACAACCCTACCACCACCCACCTAGGCCACCAACATACCCCCAACGACCTTCCTCCACACCACCACCAACACTCCTCCACAGCAACCATCGATGTCCCTTCCACCCACGTCTTCAGTGCAAACCAAATCCTACTACCTACGACGATTAGTGGCATGGGACTGGCACTCGTCTAGGAGGGGGTAATGTTAACTATTAGACGAACAAGGTGGAAAATCTGGAAAAGCTAAAGCAGAAGAAAAAGGCCAAGGAAAAGTGAAACGGAAGACAAAGCGCACAAGGAAAATCTAGAAACACAAGAAGCGCAGAAAAATCCCAAATAAGGGAGAAAGACGCACAAGGAAAAGTGCAAGTCAATACTTTTGTAAAAGAGCGCAAACGCATCATGATTTAATTTAAGGAGCACCGGGCTCTCACCCGTGCAATTTGTAAATGTAGACAGGCGGTGGAAAGGAAGCTAGGAAGATAGAAGGACAATGGGAAAAAAGGCCCTAGGCCATGGCTAGCCATGTAAAAAGTGGGGATGACCGCCCAAAAAGGGATTTAGGGTTTTGTATATAAAGTTGAAAAGTGAATGAGAAGCTCATTCTTGTGTGTGGCCAAAGCTTCTTCTTCTTCTTCTCTTGTTTCTTGCCTCCTTGCTTGTGCTTGAGTGAGGGATTGAGGGAGTGTGAGGAAGTGAGGGAGTGAGTGTGTGAGAGTGAGGGATTGTGGAGAAGAAGCTCCCCATCTTCTCTCTTCATCTTCTATTCTTCTCTTCTCTTCTCTTCTCTTTTCTTGCGCGGCTATGGAGGATGGAGCTTGATGGAGAGGGCTTGAGGTTGCTTGAGCTTGCCGCAAGGATCATGGAGCTACCAGAGTGCAAGAGAGAGGAGGAAACTCGATCAAGCATCAAGGTAAGCTCACTGCACCCGTAAGGTAGGCATTTCGTGTCGGCTATGTGAGAGGTAGCCATGGCCGCTCAGCTTGAAATGCTTGATCAATAAGCGGTCCATAGGTCTCGGGGTAGAGCTCCATAGCTCCCCACCAGGGTTATGTAATGTGCATGGTTCTTGGCAACATACAGCTAATAAAACTTTTGGTGACATCTCCCCAAAGGAGTTAAAAGTCTTCATCGATGATCTAGGGGCATCCACTGCAAGGAAAAGATAGTTGATCATTTTAAGGAAATGCTTTCGACATTACAAACAATTCTACATTGGTCTTAATTCACGAAAGTGCATCTTTGGGGCGCCCTATAGGCTATTACTAGGCCATGTGGTTAGCTCAATGAGGATCACAACTAACCTTGAAAAAATAAAGGTTATAGTCACTATGAGTCTGCCACACATTCCAAAAGATGTACATAACTTTCCATCATCAGTGGAGCATTATTGGAGATTTATCAATGTGTTGGTAGAAAGAATGTTGCCATTGACAAACTTGTTATCTTTTAATTGTCTATTTAGTTGGAGCAAAGCTTGTCAAGTATCCTTTGAGGATATGAATCAGGAACTAGTGAAAGTGCCAATCCTAAAAGCACCCAAAATAGGTGATGTCATTTATATATTTTCAGGAACAGCAATGCATAGTATCAACTATTATTTAGCCCAAATTTGGGAGAAGTGGTATCATCCAATAGCCTTTGCTAGCTAGAAATTGGGGATATATTAAGTCAACTATACTTATATGGAGAAATTGTACCTTAGAATGGTTTTTGCGACAAAGAAATTTAGGCACTATATTCTCTATGAGAAGGTGGTATTTTTCACGAAAACGGAGGGACTTAAACTATTGATGAACAAATTACAGTCGCTTGACTATTTAGCAAAGTGATTAATCACTTTGTAGGAGCTCAATTATAAGATTAGGAGTAAGCCACTAGAGCTACAAGGCATTGTGGAATGTCTTGTGGATTTTGGGGAGCCAAAGGAAATTCTGACTATAGGAAGTGACATCAAAGGTCTATTCAAAATCGATACAACTTCCATTCCTTCTTGCTATGCAGCTACAATGCATTATCTATCTATAGGAGAGGTTAGGGCTACTCTATCAAAGTCTGAGAATATAAATATTAAGTAGTAATAAGCACTATGCTTTTTGATTATAGTGGATGTATTGTATTGGAAAGAAGTGGATGATATTTATCGTCGATATGTAGTACCTGATGAGATACCATTCATTCTTGAGGAATGCCATGATTTAGCATGTGGGGGACATTTTTCTGGACAACTTCAGTATGCTTTCAAGTATGTTAAGCACTATGATATCTATCAAAGACTTGTGCCATGGAGAATTGTAAGTAGCTGCTAAATCCTATTTTAGTTACGCCCTTCAAAAAATGGGGTATCGATTTTGTTGGACCAATATACCCTTCATCAACAACATGGAAGCATTATATTATTGTAGCAATAGACTACTTTGCAAAGTGGTCTGAAGCTCGAGCAAGAATGAAGGATAATGCTAAGGAGATGGCTAGTTTTATTATGGAGTAGATTGTTTGTCGTTTTAGTCCATCTAAGGAGTTACTGTCTAATCGAGGGACACAACTTCTTGAATAAAGTTATAGTAGCCTTGATGGAATCTCTCAAGATTAAGCATAATAAAAATACCCCATATAATCCACAAGAAAATGGTCAAGTTGAGAGTACGAATAAACAACTTGTAGGGATCTTATCCAAGATAGTGTTTGAAAGTAAGAGGGATTGGGATAAGAAACTATATGTGGTAGTTTGGGAATCGCTACCTCTCATATAGCCGTGCGCATCTCCTACCTACGAGTGTAGTGAGCTTACCTTCATGCCCAATAATCGAGTTGCCTCCTCCCACGAGCTCTCCTGTAGCTCCATGATCCAAGGTGCAAGCTCAAGCAAGTTCACTCCTCAAGCTCCAAGCTCCACTGCCGCATCGTGTACGACAAGAGAAGAGAAGGGAAGAGAAGAGAAGAAGAAGAGAGGGAAAAAAGGAAAGCTTCTCCACCATGATCTCTCACCCTCACACACTCACTCCCTCTCTCAAGTACAAGCACAAGCAAGAACAGGAAGAGGAAGAAGAAGAGAGCTAGTTTTGGCCACACACAAGAATGAGCTTCTTCATTCGCTTTTTGTTGTTTATACATGTCCTACCTCCTCCTTGGGAACCCATCCCTTTTCTACATGACCGGACATTTTAGCCTAAGTCCTCTTTCCCCATTCCCTTCCTATTTGCATTGTTCCTTCACCCATGCATGTTTACATTTATAGATTGCACAGGAGGGAGCCTGGCACTCTTTTACAAAAATTTAGGGTGTGCTTTTATATTTAAAATGCACCTTTCCCTTTTTGCACTTTCCATGGACTTTTAAATTTGCTCCTATGCTTTTGGCTTTTTTCCTCCTATTTTTCCTTTGGACCATCTTTTTTCACTTTGCCTTGCATCTTTTAATTTTCTTTCACTTTCTTTTTTGCTTCCTTTGCACCCAACTTAACACACATTCAAATTTACTCAATGGGCTTTTAAGGAATTTTATTCTTTTCATCAACCTTATTTGTCATCCGACTCTTGCATTCATAGTTTTGCTTTGTCGATCTTCTTTTACCTCTTTTGTTTTTTCTATGTATCTACCTTCTATGTCCTCAATTTTATGGCTACCTTTCAACTTACAACCAAGGAATTTTTTCCTCCTATCCCAAAGGCTATCTCATTGCAGTATAGCCCTAGATACTCCTCTGTGGAGCTCAGTCGCTTCATTAGCCTACCATGGGGCACTATCTTAGTTCACCCCGACACAGAGTCTATCTTGGAGTAGCTCAAGCTCCACTATCTTCACCCACGGTCAAAAGTGCACCTTGTCCACCAAGTAGGTCCAAGAGAAGTTGTGCCTCCCAAAGCAATGGTGATCCTGATCCTCCATTGTTTTCCATCTCGAACATTGAAGTTATCTTTGGTCCAATTCTTCACAAAGAATATCGCTTAACTAGTCTCCTCAACCCCCATAATTCCAAGCATGATACCGTGAAATTCTTTATGGATGCCTTGTATTTGCAAGCCAAGGCATTCAATGTATCCAAAAAGATAGCTTTTTTATTCTTCTCTCCTTCTCTTCCTATTGCCTAGGCCCATGTTTTCCTACAACCAACTCTTCCTAGAGATAAAACACCTAGTTCATAAGTCACCATGCATGAGATCAATGAAGGTGATGTGCAACCAATATTTTACTTTGCTCTTTTCTCTGCCCTGTTCTCATCGATATAGCATGACAGCTTCCATTCCTTGTCTCACACATCACCCATGGCAGATGTAGCCTAGTCTCACCTTGAGATTGGTACCTCATAGGAGTCCAATCCTAACCCTCTTTAGAACTCAATGGTGCAATGCTTTGAAGACCAAGTCCTCAAAAAAGGGGACCAAACAGATCCAGACACTACTAAACTGGTACAAGTGCACAGCCACTCACCCCAGGAAAGCCAACACTCCAACTCACCTAGGAAGTCCACTTTTTCCACTAGCTTCTTTGCCAAACTCACCCTCCTTAAATATTAGGGACAAAAGCACCAATAGGAGGAAGCACCCTCCCAAGACAATAAGCACCCCATGCCCACTTCAATAACACTTAGAAGGTCAAATGGTGCCTCCTCTACTGCTGCCACTCCATCTTTTGCCCCTCTTTTGCAGCAATGTGTCCTCGTCCCTTTGGATTTTAGCTGAAACATGGCACACTTGTCCCTCAACTTTGGCAATGTATTCTTGACCCAATAATAGCACCAGCATTAGGAGCTCACCACCCAAATGAACTACCTCAAGCAAGCTAATACTACCCTGTCCAAATAGTTGGACCAGCAAAAGGATGCCACCCTTTGTGACTACTAATAAAGGCTAGGAGGCATGCAAACAAGAAAAGTTGGCCTTTGCAAAAGACATCTAGCATAGAGTGTAGCAACTAGAGAAGGATAATGTCTTGCTTTGTGTGTGTGTGTGTGTGTGTGTGTGTGTGTGTGTGTGTGTGTGTGTGTGTGTGTGTGTGTGTGTGTGTGTGTGTGTGTGTGTGTGTGTGTGTGTGTGTGTGTGTGTGTGTGTGTGTGTGTGTGTGTGTGTGTGTGTGTGTGTGTGTGTGTGTGTGTGTGTGTGTGTGTGTGTGTGTGTGTGTGTGTGTGTGTGTGTGTGTGTGTGTGTGTGTGTGTGTGTGTGTGTGTGTGTGTGTGTGTGTGTGTGTGTGTGTGTGTGTGTGTGTGTGTGTGTGTGTGTGTGTGTGTGTGTGTGTGTGTGTGTGTGTGTGTGTGTGTGTAACAAGAGTAGAGCACCCGAATGGCATGAGCCTAGAGACCATTGAGGAAATCCAATGGGATTATGAGAAGGATGGCTACCACTAGAAAAAGCTAAAGCAGTATGCCAAATTTGGTTGTTTTAATGTACAAAATACGTTCAATTTGGCAAATGATATACCAAATTTAGTTCCAAATTTTGTATTGTGGTTCAAAAACATTGTTTTGCACCAAATTTGGTATTGAACCTAAATTTAGTACTATGGTTTAGGATCATTGTTTTGTATTGAATTTGGTTTAGGATCACTCTTTGTACCAAATTTGATACACAAGGAATCAAGATTAAAAAACGGTCTTACTTGTGAAAGAGGAAGCCAAAAATAGACTAAAATACATGAAGTTTGCAAAGTGAGATTCTATTTGGGAGAAGTACATATTTGGCCACTTGTAAGTATAGCAGGTGGGGTCAAGGATGTTATGCTTGCATCCTGGTCACTTCCATCATCATATGTCATACTATTGTATATGTTCTCATATACATCAATGGATAATATAAATTAGTTATGGACTCCACAGATAGCCTCCGTACTTTGGATATAGTATGAATTCCCACAAAATACTTATATGCTAACATACTTCCTAGTTTGTAGAACACTAACCTGAGCCACTCCTTGCACAACAAATGGAGCATGCATATAGATGACATTTTCCATTATGCCCAAACTTATTTAGGTGCATTTGATTGAAAGCCTCTCTAAAATATATAGTCTAGATATGATATACACAGTAGCACGTATACTGCTCTTTCAACTTCCAAATAAATAATGATTCTAGTGTCCCAAAGGATCTAAGTGATATAGCATCATTGTAGGATAAGTGCTTGTGAATCTTTTGTAGAGCTCAATCTATTGCATAACAATAGTCCAACTTAGAGGTCAAATTTTCACAACAAAATAGTCCAAATATTTTTATGGAAACCCATGAGTTGAGAACAATACCAAATCTAGTATTGTTTACATAGTACTATATTTTGATACTATCCTTGCCAAATTGGTACTCCTCCTTACCAAACTCGTATAGAGTACCAAATTGGGATAGAATACCAATTCAATATTATAGAATATCAACTCCAATTCAAGGCAAGGAACCAATTTTTTTTTTCTATACAGTACCAATTTTGGTACTATATAGATTAAGTGCAATAAAAAAAAAGCATCAAATTTGGTACTATGCATAGAATTTGATACCAGCAAAGGTACTATTGACACTGTATGTCAGTCCTACTATTCAATTTAGCTTCATATTTGGTGCACATTGTCTGGGTACTATACAAGGTACATAGAAGCATCAAATCTATTGTAGTACCATGTTTGGTACTTTATAGAACTAATGCAACATAAAAAAGGTACCAAATGGGGTACTACACATTTACTTTGATACCTAGGTAAGGTCCTTTTGGTATGTATGACACATTTGCTATTCAAATAAGCTTCATATTTGTAGCATATTGCATCTTTGGGTACTATGCAAGGTACACCACATCACCAAATTTGTTGCATACCAATTTCAGTTTATAGAACCACAAACAAGTACTAAATTTGGTATTCCACATGCACCTTGTTACCAAATTTGGTACTTTGTATGGAAAACTACCAAATTTGAACTCCACATAGGGTTTGGTTCTATAAAGTGGACACTTATACTTGTAAAGTTCCATTCAAGAGATTTAAATTGAGGGTTATGCAGACGCTAAAGGTTTAAATGTAAGAACCTTGCATTAGGACAATAAACTATTTGTTTTGATTAATGTTGTGATAGAAGATATGAGTGCAAGAATGAACTTTGCCACTCAAATGGATTGTGTTGTACATAGAAAAAAAGTGATTAGCAAAGATGAACACATGGAGTGTATTATATCTTCTAAAGTTTTCTAAGATTAGGTTCTAAGAATGCAATCTCCAATAAGTTTCGAGTTTATTCGCAAAAACTTTACAGTGGCCATTTTTTGAGAGAATCTTTTGGTTAAACTCTCTTTACAATGCCATTTTTTTGCCTCAAATTTTCCCGAATGTCATCAATATTACCCTCAACATCATTGTTGCCATCTTCTTCATACATAAAAGTTACACCTCATTGTTCTTTGGTTGGTTGTCATCACGTTCCATATCTTGGCTTTCTTCTTTGTCTTTAGAATGGTCCTCTTACTTATGAGATCTTTTCAATGTCTCCAAGGCCAGTTTAGGGAGGGACTTTGAGTCCTTGGATGGAAGGGGGGATGGGGGGAGTGGGAAAGACTACAAGGTGATGAGATTGCACTGTTATTGGAGTCATCCCATCAACTAAAATTAGAGATCTCTTTGCCTTAGCACGGTGGACTTGTGAATACTTGTCCTTGGACTTAGTGCGGTAGTAGTGGATGTCATCACACAGTTTACTTGGTGCAGGCCATGAGGTGGATTAGAAGAAGAGAAGAGGAGACAACAATAGAATTATGAAATAAGAAATAATCTAAAAGAGCAGGGGGCTCATACATGGTGATACATATGTGCATATTTTGACTCTTTCCTTCACCTTGTCACGTGCCACACTGCATGTATATTCACTACAAATATGATTTGCCACTTTTTCTTATTACACAACTTTTTTTTTCCCTAAGAGATTTAGCCAATGTGTTATCCTTAGTATCCTCTAATGTGATGGAGTGAACAAAGATACATCTATAAAACCAATTGAACTTTTCTACAATATAGCTTTTCTTGACGCAATCAACTCCATGGCAATTGCTCTTGAAATATGAACTACAAGCTCACTTCAAAGGTATGGAGCATTAACATTAAATTTGAAATATCAAACAACACAAATAGATAACAAAACTTGGAAATTATTGTTAGCATCAACTTAGTAGAAATAATCATGCTATATTGAATACATAATGTTATATTAGGATAAATCAATACCTTTTGAGCATTGCGTCTTGTACAATGAGCCATGGTGGCAAATTGAAACTTAACCAAGCAAACAAAAATATTGTTAAAGTTATCGTTTTAGTTTCCTCTACTTCCATTTGATTCGTGATTAAAAAATATTCTCCAATTGAATTAGAAAAAAACTTGATATATTTCACGCTCTTCGTATAGCTCTAAGCCCAAATGGATGTGGCAAAATCACGTGTGCTTTATTTCATTAGGAACCAATACATTTGTTATCACACTGTATATGGCCTCATAGTCTTGTCAACCAATGCATGTTGTATGACATGCTATTTGAACTTCTTCCATGGATAAACTATTAAAAACACCTATAAAAATCTCATTTGAAGCAGTAATGTGGAGGACCCGATGTCAAGGGTCTCTCAAAAATTCCAACTAGATGTTTGCATTTTAAGAAATCCTTTAGAAGCTCCATTTATTGATCCTCACCTTGGCCTCAAGTATCATTAGAAAATTTCATCTTAAAAAAGATATTTTTAGGAAATATAGTAAAGTTATATTTTCTTTCAATATAAAATGATGAACCTTAATGCTTGCACATGTCTTTTTCATGCTCCACCATTCAATAATAATGATAGCATTGGTAGTAAATCAACATTTTCTTTTCGTATAACCCATGGGAATTTTCTTGCACCTTTTCTGTTGCAATGTTCTTATTCTTCTCCATATTCTCCAAAATGATTTTGATAAAGCATTCTCCTCCTCCAAGGTTGAAGAGATGTTCTTTGCATGCCCTTTTCCATCTCTTATCCCTTGTCTTTACATTGCTTCAATTCCTCTTCAAGATTTTGCACTTTGATTTGTGAGATCTTGTACTCCTTTTTGCAACACATTTAAACAACCAAAGATTGATGAGTACTATATAACACTGATTGATAATATTGATGCATATGAATATTTCCACTTGATATTGGGAAGCAATAACACTTGCTATAAGGGGACTTTGTAATAGCATACTCTTCATCTATAAAAACATCCACATTTACCTTCCTCTTACAATTGCTTATGTCCCTAAGTGGTCCCATTAAGAAATGCAAGGTAGGAGAGGAAATGGAGTAGATTAAGTTTTTAGTATACTATTTATTTAAATGGGTTAGAGAAAAAAAGAGAGCATGGAAAATGATTAGATACATAAATAATAGGGTTGGATACCACTAGAGATGAAAAAAACCATGTTTTGAGAGGGGAGAAAAAAAGTCACTTTTTGGGGTCATCATTAGTCCACCCTATTGATATGGCACTTACGCGGAGTAGTGGAGTATCTAAATAAATCAAGAACAGGGGGGAGAGAAAGAGATACACAAACTCCATAGCTCACATTCTTCAAGGTTACAACTACAATGCATACTCTCTCTACCATCCATCACTATCATACTCGCAGACCTAACCCTAGCTCCACTTATTGAGTGTGTTCCTATACATACACCCCATACATGGATTTCCATCTCTCAATACCCCCCTAAAGTACATGTATCCTATAACATCCTCGACTAAGGACTCCTCAGCATTATGATTTAGTGGTCCATTGAGAGAGTTTTCCTAAGCAACATTTGTTGAGATATCGAGCTCCACTCGTGATATGCCAGGGTGACCGTTGTGCATTTATGTCACCGACTTGTCAGTTGTAGATGCGGTTGGTACACCGCCCATGAATAATAGCTACATGATAGCTATCCTTATCTACTCTAGTTCGTGGCTCAGTTAGTATGCCACCTTAGTTAGTTGAGTTTGGTTTGAGACCCATATAGAGGGTTCTTCTATTTTCTTTGTACTTGAGTTCTTTTGGCTTACACAAGTAAGAAGAGGAAAACTGTTTTCAGCCTCCACCCTTGTGTGTCTTCCCCCATTGTGCAAGCAAGAAAGCTTCAAGCGAGACTCCTTCCTTCTCTCCCACAATCTTGACAACATTACCCAGTAGTCCTTAGAATAACACCATGTTTGTTGCCTAGGCTCTCTGAAGTCCACGTTACCAAGGAAAGGTTTTGGCCATAATCCATAAGGATTGACTTGAGCCTGGATTCCTAATTTGACATTGGAGTCACCTAATAGCTTAACTAGCATTGGTCCTTGAGCCACTACATTCACAAGTCAACTCAAGTCGAAGTAGACCAATGCCACATTCGATTCATAGTGAGTGAGAAATGAGTGGGAGTGATAAACATTGACCCTCTATCTGTAGGGTATAGTCTTGACTCTATTTCGCTAAAACATCATTGATTGGATCTAAGGCAACACACTAGGTAGTCACACATTTAGCCACTTTATAGATCTAGCTCCTTGAAGGAAAACTCTTGGCTTGTAGGAAAAACCCATTCAGGGATCTCATATTTCCACTTTCCTTAGGGGTGTGTTTTAGTTATCTAATTATCCTAGCACATTTATATTTGACATACAAAGATAAAATCTTTAATTAACCATTAAAGACCGATTTCTTCACATAATTTATTGTCACAAATGCAAAGACAATGTTAAATAGTCCTTTGAAAGCACTTACAAAATAAAATATTTTTATTTTGCACCTTCTCCAAGGTGTAATTCCAAACTAGCATTATGTCCCTTAATATGGAACTCATCTAATATTAAGCACACGATTCAGCAATCTATCCTTATCTAGTATTAGGGCATTCCAAGAAATTCATATTGGGCTCATAGGGGTTATGCCAGCTATTGACATAGTTATTGACAGATCCATGGGATTTATAACCAAAGTCTCCCTAGCACCCTTGGTGCCTCCTAGCCTAATGTTTGACCTCTCACATTTGGGGTAGGTCCTAACCTTTAGTGTGATCTCGCAAGTACAAAGTTCCCAATTGCATTTGTCCTAGCCTTCTTCCTTTGACTAGTTTGGTATTGTCCTTGGATCCTTTTTACATATCCACATGGTCCTTTGTATGGAAAACCCTGTCCCCAAAATTTACCACTCTTGGATATTGTTTGTAGCTCCTAGATAATGGGCCTTGCTCAAATTAATGTGTCTTACTAGTCAGATGGATGCATTGCTTAGAGATGAGTGTCTAATGGAGGGATTAGTCCATGGAAAAACCTTGACACTTGCTGAGTGATGTTTGTGGGCGAGGCAGCATGCTTCATAAGGAACACAAATCTAGAATAGTAAGCTTCCAAACTCAACCTGCATTGCTTCAAGCTAAAGAAGACGTGTATTTTTAGTGTGCGGTATGCGGGTGGGAGGTATCGCCCATGTACAACTTCCTTCAAAATTTTCAAAGTAATGGTTACTTCCACACCCCTTGGTCCTTGCACCATTGCTTTCACCAAAGTCACGGTTCAACTGTCAACTTTAGTTTAGCTATCATTGCATGATTAGGAGGGGCAATGCCTACAGCAACAAGTAATCCTCCATAGATTCAATCCAAATTTATGTTTCAAACTCGAGATCCTTTCCTTTGCCAGCGTCAAACTTGGGCGGTTTGATTTGCTTAAGAAGGAATTTCTTCTTTTGCACTTCTGCTGAGGTAAGCATAGGCATGGGAGGCCTAATACCCTAGTTTTGCTAACATTTGTAAGATTAGTTGCATGTCTTGTATGCTTGCAATATTCGCCTCTCTTTAAGATTTTTAATAATTGAATCCACGAATTTTAAATTTACAACATAACATTAGTATAAAGTGCGCAATCTTACAAGAATTTGAGACTTTGTTATTATTCACAGCTCACAATAGGACTAACCAGATTTCTTTATTACATCAAGTACATAATTGAAATCAAGCTAGGAAGTTTTTTGGATTACAACAATTCTAATCATAAAATTCAGATACACCAATAATTTTGTAGGTTGGAAGCTCATCAAATATATTTAGGACTTTGTATTTTTAGGGGAGATTTGCAAAACCATATTTACAATAATTATTGTAGTGCGAGTACCCTAAAACAGCAACATGCTCGAATGGGAGAATGCAGAGCACTTCATCATAAAGATCCTCATGAAGTGATCTTGCCAGTCAAAGTCAAGGGAATGCATTGTGAAGGTAAGCATTGCTCGGAATACCAAGAAGTTTTACCAATCAAAGAAATTCCACTAATTAATAGAGGGTGAATTATATTTGCATTAAACATTTTCTTAAATAAAGTTATAAATAAATATTTTTAATTATTAATTTATTTTTTCACTCTAATACCACGTCTGATATGTTCACTCTAAGAAAACCCCCATAGCACGATTTAGTGGTCCATCAAGATGATTTTCTAAGTGATGCCATTCGATACTCTTTTGAATAACATGAGGTTTGTTGCTTAGACTCTCTTGAGTCCACTTTACAATGAAAGGTTTTGGTAATTCCCACGAGAATTGACCTAAATTTCAAGTTCTAAGTAAACCAAGGTCTCCTATTCGGATTAACTAGTGTTAGGTCTTTGAGCCACTATGTTTATAAGTCAACTCAAATCGAAGCAAATCAATGCTGCACTTGGTTCATAGTAAGTGAGAAACGAGGGGAAACAATATGCATTGACCCCTATATCCATAGGGTATAGTCTCGACTCCGTCCGCATAAAATAATATTTGATCAAGATATACACTAGATAGTCACATATTCAATCACTTTCTAAATCTAGTTCCTTAAGGAAAACTCTTAGCTCATCGAACTATCCATCCTTAGGATGGCGGATCCGTCAAGGACCTTGCCCTCCCACTTTTCTCAAGGGTTTTTTTTAATTATCTAGTTATCATGTCATATTTATCTTATACATATAAAATCAACTTCCTTAATTAGTTCCTTTAATCACAATTTTCAATCACATAATCTAAGTCACAACACACAAATAGTGAAAACAATCTTTTGGAAAACAACTTCTTTATTTAATAAAGAATCTTATATAAGTGTTCACCTTTTGCCAATACGGAAGAACGGCCTGAAGCCCTTTATTTTACCAAGTTTTATATCCCTAACTATTATGGGGCCCCTTAGGAAGTCCATCGGAAGTCATGTAGGGGTTTGGATGATTCCTAGGAGTCTAAGAGTTTATTGGTTAGAGCCCCCTTGGCACCCTCAACTCCTCCTATCCAAGGATCTCTCTACAGAGTGACCTCTCACCATCGGGGTTTATCTAAACCCTTCGAGATGGCAAAACCAATCCCCTTGGGTAAAGGGATCCACTACTAGCCTTGGGAGAGATCTAACATGCTTTCTTTTTACCCTACGGTATATTTGGTATATTAGGATTTTGATTATTCCAATCAACTTTCTAAGTGCATGAAGTAAACTTGTATGTATCTTTTGCAAACACAAGGACTTCTTTCTCTAGCAATAATTCTATACAAAATAGAGAGGCAATCAGAGTAAGGGTTTTTAGAGGCAACTCCTCCCAACTTGGTCTTACCCCCCTTTTGGATTTCTCTTATCTCCCTTCAGATTCTCTCTAAGTTCCCTTTTATTTTGGGAAAAGTTGGATCACATGCAAGAAAAGTTGGCTCTGTTTGAAACCGGTATAGCTTTCATATTTGTGGGTGATTGAAGTATGGTACTCTCCTCAGCAAATCAGAAACAAAGGGAGCAAAGAGATTGGCACATGGGACTGGCTCTATTTAACTCATGAGATCACGGATGTCACTAAACTTGACAAACAAAGAAAGGGAGTTGAAAAGCTTCATTGGGAGAAATAAACATGTTGATGCTTCCTAGAGAGGAGCAAGGCTTAATAAAGCAAGCAAAGAATAGAAGTTCTCGAGCTTTCTATTCAAAATATCTAGGTATCTTGGAGAATTTGGAATTGCAAGATATCGGAATTGGAAGAGTAATTACATACTTGGGGGGTGTCCAATATGCCTTGGTGTACCCACAAAAGATCAATTTCTATGGTTGGAGCAACAATTACTTCCTAAGGTAGAGTATGGGGCAAAGATGCCATTGTCTTTTATTGGGAAAGTGATTATTCTCAAACATGTTCTCCAAGCATACTGCCTTGTTCTCCAAAATCAAGGAGAATTGACCATCATCCCCTTCCTTAACAGTTAACTTTAGCTCGAATCAATTCTTTGTGGCAAGCTCTTAGATTGCCAAAATCAAGGAGAATTGACCCTCATCCCCTTCCTTAACAGTTAACTTTAGCTCGTATCAATTCTTTGTGACAGGCTCTAAGATTGCCAATCTTAGGACTCTACTGGATGTGCCGACAAAGGACTTGATTATTAAAGCTCACTCATTATGGATTAAATACTGTATCAAGTTGCTAGTTCAAAAGTTGGGGAGTATTGCCATTTCCACTCACATGAAAAGTGACACTTTTTATGAGGTTTAATTTCTTCGTATATAGAGTGGCTTTGGGAAGTTTTCGATGAAAGTCATCATACATAGGTGGAAGCAAGTAAATTGTGTTTTCCCCCCTATGCTGAAGGTTTGAATAAAATATATCACATTTCTTTTGGGTTTGCCCTTAGACTAGAAGGATATGGATAAATGTGCAAGACTAGTTCGTTCAAGCTCAACTTCATGACCATATATCTTGGAATGTATATGGTCATTTACAACCATACAAAAATGGTCTAAGGATTTAGGATGCAAGATAGTTTGTTCTAAGTTGTATAGTTGAGAATTAGAGATTGGCATCTTTTCCTAAGGCTATAAAAATGTAGAAAATTTCTAGTAGTCTATATGGTTATGGACTCTTTAAATCAAGACTTACATAGCTACATGCTAGACTTACAATTCAATCTAGTGGCTAGATATAACAAGAACAAGTGGAAAACTTGTGGGAGATAAAGCTTAAAGATCATTGAAGGAAAAGAAATCAAAGGATTACTTGATTTCTTTAAGTCATGTCACAAGGTAGCAAATCTCTACCCACTACTGTCAATCTTCATTAATCAAATTTTTAGATTGTGGGGATAGTTCTTCATCATATAGTTTGAGTAAGAATTCATCCAGGCCTGTCAATTAGACCAACCTTGCAATCTACTAATGAACAATACCTTGACAATCCACCTCACACGATGTGGACTTATTCAAGGAGAATGACTTGGATAATTCTTTGATCAACTTGAAGATTTGTATCCTCGTCATTATCTTGCCAACTTTCATGAATTTGAATCGCTTATCTAAACATTAGTCTCTCTATTTGAGTAGAATTTATTTGGCTTTAATTATCAATATGAATAACAAAAAAGGATGGAGTTAAGCCATAATTAACTAAAAAGGATAAGGAATACGAGCTGTTTAACTATAAAAAGCAGTCGAACCCTAATTGAGAATTGGGTTGGACAAAAGAGTAACTAAGGCAATTGATGTTTCAAAGTAATTATGAGAAATTTTAAATAATTAGGAGATCCATATATCACAAGTAAAGTGTGAAGTCAAAAAGGGATATCAATCAAAATATAATGGGTCAATGCTCCACACACCCACTATTAATCAATACCTAAGATAAAAACCCTAGATTTAAATATAGAACACCAATGAACCCCACTCATTTTCAAACCATAAAAAAGAGAGGTATAGATAGGAGGAGTGGGTGACAACATTGACTATGAAACCATCCCTAGGGGATTAAATTTTGATGAACCTTAATAGCATTGAAAACAACTTAAGGGGGATGACATGAATCTATTGCACGTAGAAAATGCATCTCAAGAAGTTCAATGAAGGAACTATAAAGATAATCCAAGGCTAGATCTTCTTCATGTTAGATAGTTAAAGGTTACTAAGTGCTCCACACCTAGATTCTCCCAATGTTTCATGTAGATGTTCTCCCACCATGGTGGTGACCACAACTATAACAAGGACATGAAGTAGGCGAATACAACTATGAAGTATTATATAATTTCATGGAAGCCAAATTCACCCTAGTCATCTCCACCTCCAAGGTGTCCATCTCCACCTCCAAGGTGTCCATCTTCATCTTGTTGCCCATATACACCCAACTCTTTGTTGCACAACTTTGGCTTGCCCATTGTACTCTTTGGAATATAATTACCTAGACTTTGGCATGAAGCACCAACATGGAAAAAGTAGAAGGAGTGGAAGAAGATATAAAGTGACATGACCATCTGAGGTCCTTAGGCGCCCGTACGGGGTTAGGGGAGCTTAGGAAGTAAGTAAGTCATAAAATTAGTATAACTCACTATGAAATGATGACAAAAGGAAAAACCTTTGCTAACATATCTCGAGGAGTATCGTGAGATAATCCTCAAATTGGAAGAAATAGATGAATTTCAAAAGACAAGAGGATTTATAAGGGGACTAGATAAGGCCTATAAAAAGGAAGTAAAAAGGAGTTCACCTAAGACGCTTGAAGAGGAAATTAAATTTTCACTAATCAATGAAGATAATACACGCCCAGGTGCACTCACATTAGGGGAGTTTTGAGGTCTCGAAAATGCCTTTTAGGATGTGGAGAGAGAGTGCTCTAGACCAATAGGAGCAAAGCCTCCGTAACAGAACTTCTATTTTAAAAAATTTTAAAAATTATTTTACAAAAATATATAAATATAATAATATTACGAATTTGTATTTTTATTATGTATTTTTAGTCTCTTATATTCGTGATTATGACATCTTTTGCATTAATGGCATAGAGTCTCGGCTACTTTTATTTAATGATGTTTCTAGATTAATGATAATGACTGATGTAATCGAAATTCAAATTGGTGAAAAGCATGGCGCTCAGTTTTTTCCCTCCTTTCTTTTATTCCTCTATTGTTTTTCCCTCCGTTATGGTAGCCTAGTCCTCTCTCTCTCTCTCTCTCTCTCTCTCTCTCTCTCTCTCTCTCTCTCTGTGCATGTATCTCTCTCTTCTACCATGGATACAGAAATTCGACCTTCAACAAGGCGTCCAAGCTCCCAAATCACATCCATATCAGTGTTTAACTCATTCCAAACTGATGGAAGATGGATTCCTACTATCATTAGCAAAGGTAGTTGGATCACCATGCAACAAGCAAAACGTGGAAAAAGGCAAAGACATGAGAGCTCGTTTATCTCTGCTTGGAAGGGCAGAATCCGAGATTTTAAGCTTGGAGCAAATAAGAATAGCATCAAAGAGGTACTAGTGCAACATGTGTTCATGCATAGAGAGCTGTGTTTGAAACCTGGATCTTCAAAGCTTCCAATGCATAGACCAAATTGTAAGAATTTGATTCTTAAAGTTTTTCCTTTCTTAAACATGGTTTAGGTTTTTCCATTATAATATTTGTTTGTCTTGTAGATGTCTATCCCTCTAATCTTGAGGAATGGCAACCAGTGGAATCTATTATTGATGTTATTGATGTTATACATGGTTCAATTGGAGAAGAAATGTATAGAGGCAAAAAGAAGACAGAGCTTGCAGAGAATGGAATATTTTTTTATGACCATTCTTATGTTATTCCTATGCGGCGTTGCCAATGGGGATCAATAAAACTCCTTCCTTTGTTGCCAAATTTTTCAAGCTTTGAGTGGCCTTTGCCAAGTCCAGCTACTAGTGAGGGCTATAGATGTAAGATATTTTCTGAGATCCAGAAAGCACTAAAATCTAATATCTCAAGTAGGCTAAGCAAAGTTACTTTATTTATGCCTATTAATATATTTATTGATTTCTTCTCTAATATGGAGATAAGAATAACAAAAACCATGCTTTCAGTGAAGAGACTAACATATGATCATATCATACAATTTGTTGATGAAGGATGGGATACAAGGACAGAAGGAAAAATTATATGTAAGATAGATCAAGACTCTATAGCTTGTAAATATATGATTGCTACTCAAAATTTTATCCTTAGCTTTTACTGTAGTCAATGGCATTTTGTTGGTAGTAGTCTAGTTGCTTTAGACCAGAATCTTAATGATTTCGGCAAGGATCCTATAGTGGATCTTGATATTTGGTTCAACGAGGATATTATTGCAATTTTAAAGATCGAAAAATCATGTACGCTACATCAAGTGAGGATGGATTTACAAAATGAAGACATTGAACTACCATGCTCCTTTGTATTCTAACTTGACAAGAAACGAGTAAGTTTTCACATTATATTATATCTACTTAGATGTATATCAAGATCTCACTTTCTAACTAACAAACATTTGTAATTTATTTTTTGCAAATATTGAAAAGGAGAGAAAATAATATACACTACAAGGACACTCAAGAAAATATATATTTACTATCAATATAAAATATATGTACAAATTTTGTAGCAGATGTCTATCTGCCATCTCTATGAGATATACAAGGGCTGAAGGGCAAATTTCTATATATGAAGCCTTACAAGGCGATATGGCAAAGCTATTTCTTTTTTGGAGAACTATCCGTTCTAGGAGTCCTTTTGCCTTTCTTTGATGTCTTGGGTATAGAAGGTGTTGAAGCTGTGGCTTTGCCTTCCGTGGTTATAGGCACCGCATCTCCTTCATGGTGCAAATCCCCACCAATCTCTGTTGTTGGTTGTATATAATTGACCATTATATACTTCAAGAGCTTTGCTCTGACCTACCAAACATGCTCAGATGTATAGCAATCCTTCAAAAACTGTCACACATTTATAGAAAAAAGAGTTTTAATTCATTATTGTTCTTACAATAGACTATATTTTTATCATCAATGGACTATTTGCAATTAATATCTATCTTAAAGTTTAGCATCTTTCATATTACCTTTACATGTTTATCATCATTAAGATAAACAAAGTTAACCATTCTTCTAGCATTTGCAATCACCCTCCAACCACAAGAATGGCTATCATCCTGATGGGGACACTGCAACCACCAACACAAAGTAAAACTATAAAGAGGACGAATGGTAGTTCATAGAATAAACTCATGTTTCAATTATTTTAATGAATAACTTACCGCAACTTGTCTATATTACATTGTTGCAAACAAATCAGATGGCATAGGGGGTCTTTTCTCTAGCTCTTCAATTAATCTTTTGGCACCTCTGTATATAAAATATGTTGAAATTTAGAGTACTTACAAAAAAAAGAATTGAACAAAAAGGAGCCCTTAGATAATATAACTTACAATTTAGCATTTCCATGGCTTCCTTTCATAGAGTTTATTAAAAAGCATTGCTTATCCACAAGGTCTATTGCAATCAAGCTCCAATGAGAACTAAAAGCAATCATATCTCAACAAATTAGTAGGATAAAATCTCAAAAACTCTAATAGAATATTGAATCACTTACTTTTCATTGTATGGAATTATAAGGAGCTCCAAAGTATTGAAGTCAATCAAATTGAGCTAGTGCTCAATAAAACTTGTATCAAGCTCGTTCCTCATAAAGAATGAGATAGATGGATCAAGAACCTCAATTTTTTGTTGTATATCCAAAGGAAACTCATGCATTATACACCTAGAAAAGGCATAGAAATAGTGAGTATAAACAAGAAAAATCTTATTGTTAAAAAAATATCAAAAAGTATAAGTAATTATGGATGGACATACCTTAGGCCAACAAGAATAATATTGTCATTTACTTCTCTTCTTTTATCCTTAAGAATCTGAACACATGCAGCATCAAAGGAGATAACCTCAGTTATTTTGCCTAAGTCACACTGAATCCTTTTGGATTAGCTGCTTCAAGAAGGGTAGCTAGCTCATTTTCAAAGGACTCTAGTTGCTCTATTTCCCTTTCTTCAACCCTTTGCCTTCGATACTCTCTCCATTTATCTGCCTATTCCTCTTTAGATTTCTCATCTTTTTCATGTTGCCTTGTATCCTTCTCATGGGTGACATCCTCAACCCTAAGACCAGAATCATCTTTCTTTCTCCTAGCTGGGGGCACATTAAGGATATTAAATGTCTTCACATCAGTAAGGGGAATTGGCTCAAGGACCTTTGAAAATCTATATCTTAGCCTCTTAAGAATTACCATGTCCTTGTCCATGAGTGTGAGCCTATGAGCATGAGCAGCACAAATATAGGCATCTTGAAAAAACTCAACTAAAAAATCCTCTGTGGCTTCTTGTATACAATTAAGAGCTGTTATTGTCCATCTGAAACTATCCAAACTATATCTGTCACAAATTTCCCTGATAAGCCTCTGAAAAGACAACTTTGGAATTGCATTGTCAAGAGCCTTTACTGCCTTCCTAATCTCCCTTAGGCACCTGACATTTTGAGAAAACTTTCTCTTTGGCTTTGACTTTCTAGAGAGCTTCTGAGGCTTTGAAGACTGATGAATCTTTGATGCTAAATCCCTAGGATCAATCTTCTCCTTTCTTGCTGTTGCCTTAGTCCTAGCCATCTGCCAAAAAAGGACATGTTACTTCTTCTCCAGCATGTCCAGTGAAACGCAAGTCCTAGACAAGAGGTATCCATGCTGCATGTCGTTTTCGCGTTTCAGCTGAATTTTTCTCGAGCGTGTCTAGTGAAACACGAGTGTCAAGCAAGGCACCTCCTTGCAGCTGCTTCTTTTCGCGTTTCACCAGACTTGTTGTCCATTGTATCTAGTGAAACACGAATTTAAGCCAGGAGACCTCCTTGAAGCACCTTATTTTCGCATTTCACCAGACAACTCATGAATAGCATAAAAATCGACAAAACCAAGAAAAAAGAGCTTTGATCTAAGGAAAGCTTTTAAAATTACATAAAATATCCACAGAATTAGGGAAGAAGTTTGAAGATTTCCTTAAATCTCCACAACATTAAGGAATGCTCCCACTGTGGAAAAAATTCTTTTGTAGTGGTGATAAGCTCATAATAACATAAAGGATTAAGGAAAAGTATCAAAAGAATGCATTGAATGGAGCCTGTTATTGAAAAGCAAGATGCATAAACCATACCTTCTTTTTAGCTTGTTCTTCACAATCTCAACCTAATGACGACAATATGCTCAAAGGTTTCCTTTGTTGGGGAAGCAGTGAAATGCTTGGAGATTGGAAGGAACACCAAAGGTAAAGGCGGAGTAGCAATGTTTTCTGCTTGTTGGAAATGCGATGAAAGGCGAAGGCGGTGAATTTGCATGGACTCAACGTTCTTGGCAAAGTGTTAATAACACACGTGTGACGTATTCTCGCTTACCGAAAAAAAAATTTACTTGGAAAAGTGTTATGTAACACACGTGTGACGTATTTTCGAAAAAAGAGAGTGCGCATGTCTTCTAAAGAGTTTGATACGGTGTGTTAAGTGAGACACGTGTGCACGTATTTTTCCATTATTACACAAACTTTTTCGTTGGAACTATCACCACATGCTTAACGGTCAATATAAAAGCATTTCAAAGCCATTTCTCCAACATTGTCTTCTTTTCTGCCGAAATTTCATCTCGACTTCCCTTCAAGGTCCTTACTTCCTGTGTGGAGAGCAATTCAACAATCTTTGATAGGTAACAATATTTTTTTATTACAAGTATTTTAACAAAATAAATTTGATTAATATAGAAAGAATTTTTAATAACACTTGAATAATTACAGATGTTATGTGCTTTGTATCTTTTAAAAGCAGCATAGCTTTTTCAGAAAGGATTTTATCATAAATTTCTGTGTTTCCATAGAATTAATTTATAGTTCATGTTTCTCTTCTTGATTTGCATCTTTTGACCAGTGAAACGCGAAACAATGTCCTTGTTAGTGATATTTTGCTAAGTATCGCGTTTCACCGGCGAGATATTGAAAAAAATTTTGTCTTCAAGGTAGTGTCTGGTGAAACGTGATTTCTTCACAAGCATTTACCTTGGACACTTTAATTTTCACGTTTCACTGGTCAACTAAAAGAATTTCTCCTTTTTTGATTTTTTTGTCTTGAAAAATGCAATTTTGGGGCCTCTTTCCATGGTTCCATCTTGTTTTATTGGATATTGGTTCTATTCTGCTTTTTTTTCAGGGATAAATATTTTCCTGGTCAAGATGACAAAGAGGAAGCTATCTCTGGAAGGAATGGATGAGGAGGAGATAATTGAGACATCTGATGATAGGCTCTTTGATTTCTTACACACCACTGGAAATTCTTCCAAGTTTGGCTATATCAGGGAAATTTTCAATGTTCCTTTTGATTTGAAGGAGTTATTGGAGGATCTTGAAGATAAACTTAAGGAGTACATATGTTTTTATGATAGACATGTGCAAGGTTTGGAAGTCAATGGATTTGTTCATTATAGTGATGTCATGGGAGCCACCAGTACATCCAGGTCAACTTTGCTAGGCAGGTTCAACCTCATTGATGAGGAATTCAGAAAGAAAGAAACATGTTGCCCTTTCCACAGGTACCAACACCAATGCCTTCTGATCCACAAGGACGTTGGATTTATTGTGTATCTTCAGTACATAGAAAATTCTTCTCCAGATATAGACCAATAGAGAAAGCTAGAGGATATTGCAAGTATGGATAAGGAGGTCGAAGAGAAGGAGGAGATGTTCCAAGAAGATGTTGAGAATCAACTTGTCCAAGGTTTTGATGCAGGTTTATTCAAGAGTGACAATATCATAATGGTAGAAGAAAAGGAGATCGAGCCAAGTGCACAGGTTGATGAAGAAGGTCCTCTTGCATGTGTTCCAACATTTCCCACTTCTCTTATCAACAAAAAGAGATATGTGTTGCTAAATGATATTCAACATCTTTTTGATCTTAGAGAATATTATTGCTTAGCAATCCTTGCAGGTTGGGGTGAAAATGACATGAATTTTATAGGTTATGAACAACAACCACTAGTAAGTCTTGATGTTGAGGGAGAGAATTTCCAAGATAGATCTATAGCCTTACATGTCAAGATTGTGGGAGAGAAGGAAGGAGTCTCACTTGAAGCTTTCTTGCTTGCACAATGGGGGAATACACACAGAGGTGGAGGCTGAAAACAGTTTTCCTCTTTTTTAGTTGTGTAAGCCAAAAGAACTCTCTTACAAAGAAATAGAAGAACCCTATATATGGGTCTTAAACCAAACTCAACTAACTAAGGTGGCATACTAACTGAGCCACGAACTAGAGTAGATAAGGATAGCTATTATTCATGGGCGGTGTACCAACCATGTCTGCAACTGACAAGTCGGTGACATAAATACACAACGGTCACCCTGGCGTATCACGAGTGGAGCTCGATATCTCAACACTCCCCCTCGAGCTCAATCCCAATTCCTGCACACCAAGCAGGTCTCTGAACTTGTGCAGCTTCTCTGGGCCCAATGCCTTCGTGAATATGTCAGCTACATGATCCTCTATGCTGACATAAACTAGATCAATAGGACCTAGTAAAACCCTCTCTCGCACATAGTGATAATGCACCTCAATGTGCTTTGTTCTAGCATGATAGACTGGGTTATTTGCCAAGTGTATACTACTCATGTTGTCACAATAAATGACAACTGGCCCATCTGTAGACTGATGCATATCATAAAGTAGCTTATGCAACCAAGCTACCTCACATGCAGCCATTGCTGCACCCCTGTACTCAGCCTCTGTGCTCGACAAGGCAACTGTAGGCTATTTCTTACTGCTCCAAGTGACTGCAGCACTCCCAAAAGAGAACACATATCCACTGGTAGATCGTCTATCAGAAATACTACCAGCCCAATCAGCATCAGTGTATCCATGCAATTGTATTTGAACCCCAGTCTCATAAAATAGTCCATACTGCAATGTGGACTTCACATACCTGAGTATGCGTCTAGCCGCATCCAAATGTGGTTTCCTTGGAGCTTGCATAAACTGACTTACCAATCCAACAGCATAGCTCAAATATGGCCTGGTAATAGTCATATAAATCAAACTTCCTACTATGCGTCTGTACATAGTAGGGTCTTCTAGAAGCTCACCTGCATCTATGCTCAGCTTCACATTCTACTCCAAAGGAACTGAAATAGGCTTACAGCCTGTCATCCCATATTTGGACAGCATGTCCAATCCATACTGCCTCTGCAAGAGCTGTATCCCACTTGGTGATCTAATTACCTCAATGCCCAAGAAATAACATAGCTCTCCCAAATCCTTCATCTCAAACTTCTGCTTCAATAGCATTTTCACATGAAGGATATCTTCATCACTGTCACCTGTCATAATCAAATCATCAACATAAATGACAAGTAGCATAATACCTTTCTCTGTTTTTCGCACATAAAGTGAGAAATCTGCCTTGGAAATTTGAAAGCCAATAGTAACAAGATATTGTCCTATCTTGTCAGACCATGCTCTAGGTGCTTGCTTCAAGCCATACACGGCTTTCTTCAACCTGCAAACAAACTCAGGATGAACAGCATGCACATAACCTGGTGGCTGCTCTATATAGACCTCTTCTTGCAAATCACCATGCAAGAAGGCATTCTTTACATCCATCTGATGTAAAGACCATCCCTTTGATGCAGCCATAGCAATGACTGCTCTTACGGTTGCCATCCTTGCAACCGGACTGAATGTTTCTTCATAGTCAATGCCATATGTTTGTGCATACCCCTTGACTACTAATCTTGCCTTGTATCTAGATAGTTCACAGAACCATCTGCATTGTGCTTCACCTTATAAATCCACTTACAGCCAATTGCATTTTTACCTTTAGGCAAAGGTACCAATTCCCATGTAGCATTTGCTTCCAAGGCATCCATTTCTTCATCCATGGCTTTCTCCCATTTTTCTTTTCCCATGGCTTGCTCAAAAGAAGTGGGTTCTGGTTCTTGTATCACTTTGACCATATATGCATAGTGAATGGCTGTAAATCCATCATATTTCAGCCTATCCACTGGATACCTAGCTCTCGTAGACGTGCGCAGAGTAGGTTCACTCCCAGGTGCTCTCAAAACATCCCTAGTCTTCCTTACTCCATGTGTAATAATAGAATGAATACCCAACTCATCATCAATGCTCTGTTCTGAGCCACTGGGTTCACCATCCACATAACAGTGACCTGCATTCACATCAAACATGGGCTGATCAACCTTCTCTTTTCCTTTTCGTGATACCTGCATACCACTATCTGCATTACTTTGAGAAGATTCTCCTGATCTCAATCTGTCTGTCCATGGCGAAGAATGTGAACCACTACTAGAGGACACTCCAGGTCCACTAATATTTTGTGACTGCTGTTGTGAATTCTGTGCAGCATTACCATTTTGTGTATCTACATCATCAATCACATTTACTGGTTTATACCAGCTACTCATCTCATCAAAAACGACATCTCTGCTCACTGTAAACTTACGAGTAGAAGGGTTATAGCATCTATACCCTTTTTGCTACAGAGAGTAACCAATAAAGATGCACTTCTCAGCTTTTGGATCCAACTTGGATCTCAACTCATCTGGCACATGTACATAGGCAATGCAACCAAAAAATTTCAAATGAGAAATATCTGGTTTCCTACCAGTATACCTCTCCTCTGGAGTCATTCCATGTATTGCTGCAGTGGGAGTCCTGTTCATTATGTAGACTGTTGTAGCAATTGCTTCAGCCCAATAAAAATCTGGCAAGTCTTTTTCATTGAGCATGGCACGAGATACCTCTCCAATATGCCTATTTTTCCTTTCTGCAATTCCATTTTGTTGTGGGGTATGACTGCATGAATATTGCTGCTTTATGCCATGCTCCTGCAGGAACCTTGCAAACTCATTTGAGAGGTACTTTCCCCCTCCATCTGACCTTAGGCATTTTATTTGCAGGCCTGTTTCTTTTTCAACCATAGCTTTAAGGGTTTTGAAATACCCAAAAACTTCACTTTTCTTTTTCATAAAATACACCCAAACTTTTTCGCTATAGTCATCAATAAAAGTGACAAAATAATGACAGCCTCCAAGAGATGCAGCTTTAGTAGTCCACACATCAGAGTGGATTAATTCCAATGGCTTCTCACTCTCTTGAACATGTCTAGGAAATGGTTTCCTTGCCTGTTTTCCAAACTGACAGGCTTCACATACCTTATGCATTTCTACAACCTTGAATTTAGGCAAACCTGCAACAATATTTTGGGCCTGCATTGATTTAAGTCGCTATACATTAACATGACCAATGCGTTTATGCCAGATATTAATATCTGCAACTACACCGGTCCCATGTGCAAACATTGCTGCACTCAATTCAGACATGTCTGCATCCAATGTAAACATTCTGTCCTTCTTCTTTCCTTTTGCTATCAATCGACCTTTATTTTTCATATCCTCAACAAAGCATCCATGAGGATTAAATCTGACCTGCAAGCCCTGCTCAACCATTTGACCAACAGAAACCAGATTCTTGGTGATATTCGGGACATGAAATACATCGGACATGTATTTCTTTTTCCCATCCTGCATAGACAAAGGAATTTTTTCAATTTGCACAATAGGATGTGCAGTATCATCACCAGTCTCCACAAATCCTGGTTTTTCCATTTTTCTTGCATCCTCCATCCATTCTGCATGACCTGTCATGTGGTTTGACGCACCTGAGTCAACATACCATACATCCTTGCTTTCTTCTGCACTTGTCACAGAATTATTCATGTGCTGCACCATAAACAAATGTTCATTTCTGTCATCACCCTGTCTACTAGAAGATACATAATTTCCTTGTTGCAGTTTTCCATTCATGATGTCATTCTGCTTTTTATAGCAGTCTTTAGCCATATTACCCATTTTACCACAGTAGTAGCATTCAACATTACTGTTTGCATTTTGGCCTCTTTGCCATCCACCACGACCTCTTTGGCTCCCCCTGCCTCTAGAGTTACCACGTCCTCCTCCATAGGACTGGTTTTCTTGAGTTTGCTACATATTCTGATTTCTACCACGGCCTCCAAATCGGCCTCCTCTACCTCTGCCTCTACCTCTTCCAGCATTTGAGTAGAAGACAGTTTCTTTTGAAGTTCCTCCTGAAGAAGATGCACCACCATTTCTCTGCTCCTCAGAAATTAGAAGAGAAATCAACTCCTCAAAATCAAAAATCTTTCACGAACTGAAATGGATGTCCGAAACTGTGCATAATCCTTTCCTAGACCATTCAAGGTCACAGAAAGTAAATCATCATCTTCCAGTGGCGACCCAATGGAAGCAAGTGCATCTGCAATCTTCTTCACCTTCATGTGGTAGTCATTGATGCTCATATTTTCTCTTTGCACATTATGCAACGCTTGCTTGAGCTGCATTTTCCTGGCTTGCGTATTTGTGCTATACATTTTTGACAAAGTATCCCATGCCTCCTTTGGCGTACTTGCATCTTGAATATGCACAATCATAGAGTCTGAAATACTGATAGACAACCAGTACATAACTTTCTTGGCTCTCTCATGCCATGCTTTGAATGCCTGCATTTGCTGTTGATTGGGAACATTAGGAAGAACTAGTTCTTCTTCATTTCCTGCAACAAATTCCCAATATCCTTTTTCCATAAGGAAATTCGTCATTCTAAACTTCCATGCTTGGAAGTTGTTCTTGTCAAGATTTTCAGTGACAATCTGTGAGAGAGAATCAGACGCCATTACAGAACACTGCAAAAAATTCTGTCACTGCAAAGAACACAGCTTGAGCCTCACAAAGGCAAATCTGCAAAACTGACGAAAGTGGTATTTGACCACACAGTCACTTCCTAGTGATGATTTTGCATCAACAGGCAACAGGGATGATTCTGTAACTCCCAATGTCTCTGCGCACAAGCATACGATGCAATTTCTACAGTAACTTTTCACTGACCTGTAGAACAGTGGCTGCACAGCAAAAAACTGGGCCTTATCCTGAGTGCGTGCAGAAAACTTCCGCCTCCAAAACAGGCCCCAAAATGGCCTCAAATAAAAAAAACAAGGTCGCTTTACCGCAGCATATACTGCCCTCTTGCTTCGCCGCGAAGGGCGTCTCAACCTGAGATAATGCACTCCTGCACTTTCCGGCTGTGCTACCTGCAGAGATCTGCTCCCAAAACAGAAAATGAAAGCAACACTGCTCCTCTTACCAGAACACCGCGAGCTTGGCTTGCTTTCTTGAGCTCCTTACCACAAACAAGGCTCTGATACCATGTCAAGATTGTGGGAGAGAAGGAAGGAGTCTCACTTGAAGCTTTCTTGCTTGCACAATGGGGAAATACACACAGAGGTGGAGGCTAAAAACAGTTTTCCTCTTTTTTAGTTGTGTAAGCCAAAAGAACTCTCTTACAAAGAAATAGAAGAACCCTATATATGGGTCTTAAACCAAACTCAACTAACTAAGGTGGCATACTAACTGAGCCACGAACTAGAGTAGATAATGATAGCTGTCATGTAGCTATTATTCATGGGCGGTGTACCAACCGCGTCTGCAACTGACAAGTCAGTGACATAAATACACAACGGTCACCCTGGCGTATCACGAGTCAGATCATAGAATACGGAAAGGGGGGCCTACCTTACAGAAGAAGAGTTCTTGCAGGTCCAAAAGAAACTTCATATTGATGATGTAGGGTATGAAGAGAGATTGAAGTCTCCATCAGATGAGAAGCCCAAGAGTTCAATAAATCTTTATGATGATAGTCTTCTTGAAGAAGACGAACACCCTAAGGTATGAAATATAATTCGAAGTTACCCATTGAGTTTATCTTAGAATTTATTATGCATTATAGATAAATATCTTATATCTTGTACTGTTGTGGTTTGTTCTGTAGATTGAGATTGAAGATCTGGACAACTTTCTTGGAAGGGCCAAGGGCTCTAGGCCAATGAAGCTTGGAAAAAATCAAAGCCTTGGCCATTATATTGGAAACTTAAACAATCAAACAATTGTAATATATCATAGTAGATTGTCAAGCTCTCCAAGTCTACCAATGATGGCTTTGAGAGCTATCTCAAAGGTAATTGGATCTCAAGTTTTCAGCAGAGGTTTGGACAAGATCATTTTGGTGGAGAAGGAAGAAGCCATAAGAGTTTTTGGCTTCATGCCTGGATACAGTGGATCTAGAGCTGGATATTTTGGAGTTCTTGGATCCTATTTGCTCTCTTATGTAGGAGATAGTAAGAATTTGAAGCTTCTTCCAGGCTATGGGAAACAAGAGTTTTTGAAATACAGAGGTCTTATTGAGTGGGATGAAACAAAAGATTCCTCTAGAGGCCCTGTCGAGCTACTTGAAACCAAGGACTCCTCTAAAGGCCCTATTGAGGTGCCTGAAACTAAGGACTCTTCTACAACACAATCAGACTAGAAGATGCCAAAGATTAAGGGTTTCTTGAAACCCATCTTTTCCCAACTCTTTGTTTGGTTTGTAACCATTCTGTAAATCTTTGCTTTGCACAAGAATTTAAATATCTATCTTTTCTTCTTTGGGTAACAATTTGTATAGTCCTTGCTAAAGATGATGTATTGCTTGATGTGGTTGTATCTTTAAGCTTGAATTTATGCCAAATTTATCGATAGAACCATTGAAAGAGCTCTAATAAAGTGTTGGCTTTGTGTCTTCCACCTCCATGTCTTGTGTGTCTGAAATATTTTGTTCTTGCTTGATAATGTGATTTTTCCATACCTTGGGTTGACCAGATAGATAGAGATCCATATTGTTTAATAAAGTATGGAGCATGGTTGTATAGAATATGCTGCATAGTCAACAAATAAAGAAAGTTATTAAAAAACATTATATGAGTTCGACAATGAAGAAACAAACATATACAAACTTCTTACCATATAGTGAGTAAAGTGTTGATCACCCCAAGCTTCTGTCATCACCTTTTTGAAAAGGTTCAATTGGTTTTTAAAGTCTTTGAGATCATCATCATTCCATTCAGTCTTATCACAATAAAAAAACACTTTGTCTAGTGTTTCTCAAACTTTAGCTTTTCTATTTCGAGCTTGTCCACTATCAGTGTGATCCTCGAGTTTATCTTGCCAAGTCTCCCATGAAAGCCTAGAAACCTTCTAGCCTTCACTCCACCAATAGATGGTTTTTTTGGGACACAATTACCATCCTTAGACTTTTGAAGATATGGTTCAACAACAACATTGCCACCATGCAAACCAATTACAGAGAGAACGTTTTCAACCTTTGTTATAGCATCTGTTCTAGTTGATAATGGCTTCAACTTCCATGCAAATCCTATATAGAGATGAACAAGCTTTTCAATTATCCTGCAAAGTGTATGAAGTGTACAAATATGGGCATTCGCTAAAGGAATGTCCAAGACTGGTTTAAACTATGGATCCTTATTGTGCCTAGAGGGAGCTCTATTCCAATTGCTTGAGTTTAACTCTGCAGGCTGGTGACATGCAGTATAAGCAAGGAGATCTCGAGTTAGCTCCCTTTGATACATTATACATACATTTGAGTGCCTTTAGGTCACCATCTATATGCCACTCAATCTTGTAGTTCCCAAATCCTTCAACAAATAGCTCTTCTCCTGCTTGTTGCCTTTGAATAACATTAGGTATTGATGTTTGATGAAAAACCCAATATAGTATATCAAAATTCTGAGTAACTACCTCAAATGCTCCTAGCCACCAGATGTTATATTCAGATTGAACACTAAATGATGTTGAGTGATTGCAATGACCTGGCGAAAGTGCTCTATTCATCAAGGTGATAGAGATTCTCTCCAATTTTTTACATTTCAGAATCTCACTTTCATCAAGTTTAATCACAAATCTAGCCACTCCCTGTGCCTCTACTACTGACAAGTCATAAAATTTGGTCATTAAGCATTGTAGGGTGGGAAAGTCAAGGAAAATATTGTTAAATTCATTGAATGTAACCTCCTTTTTCTTGCCCTTGAAAATAGCCTTGATATGAAAAGGCTCACCTAGAATCTCCATCACTTTGTTGTTAACTCTCTGTCTGATAGTCCTAACCACAAATGGCTTCAGAAGTATGCAATTGTGTACCTGTCCTTGCTTCATATTTGATTGTAAAAGCTGGAAAAGTTGCATATAAGCATCTCGACTGATACCAATACTATCCAGTGTCTTCTGTACTAACTCAGAATCCAAAGAATGATCCTTTACAAATGACTCCAAGCATTGTTTCTTTGCCTTTTTAAATTTCTTCTTCTCCAAAATATCCTTTGAAACTACTGAAGGAAGAAGATGATAATAAAACTGAGCTGCTTTTAAAGAATCTCTTTCACTTGCATTTGTTTGTAGAAGAGATCTAAGAAAAATTAACATCACAAATCAATGCAAGTAGTTTAAATAAAGCCATATTTAAGATTTTTCAAGTGAAAAAATATATACCTTGCTGCTTGGATTCTTTTACCACAACCTCCTCCTCCTCGTTTGAGATTCTCAATATTTTTAAGAGCTCTTTGTCGATTTCGAAGGCCTAATAAAGTTTGCTTTCGTTGATAAGCTTTGATACGCTTTTCCAATGAATGAATTTTTTGTTGACAATCATCTAGCTTTTGCAACAACTCTATATTGTGTTTCATCAAAAGATGATTCTCTAGTCCAAGGATATCCTTTTCTGCACCAAGATTAAGTGTATAACCTAAAAATCCATTGTAGCCATCACCAATAAACCTCATTAATGACGAGCTATTATAGAAAGGAGGAGTGCTATTTCTGCTAGGATCTTTGGGATATAGCTTTCCATCTAACCAAAGATCAATATTCTTCTTTCATTCAAACCTCAGTATATGTTTCATAGACTCTGTAACCGTGATAGATTTTGTTCTCTTTCTTATTGGTTCATACTCGTCCAACTCAATATGAAGATGATAGAGAGGTCTTTTATGAGAGCTACAGAGATCATTAGATGATTGATCCATAGCTGAGTTACATAGATCATTGGGTGATTGATCCATAGCTAAGGATATGATTAGAAGCAAGAACGAAAACAAAGAAGAGACTACTAAGGAGGAGAAAAAAAGAAGAGAGAAACGATGAAGAAATGATGGAGGGAGGCAATCGAGTATCCACCAAAATTCAAATTGAATATTACTTTTCACTTTAATGAGGAGATGTAAGATCTTCATTATGACAACCTTGCCAACTTTATGGCAACCTAGATTTCTAGGTTTGATGTGACCACGAGAATATCACGACAATGACTTATTAACAAATTTTGATATTTTAACTTACCAAAATATAAACTTTTTAAAAATTCTATAAAATGATTTTATTTCGTAAATTGTTTTCTCTCTCTAGGATCTCTTACAGGGCATTTTCGAGACCTCAAAACTCCCCTAATGCTAGTCTCACCAATACGAAACCCAAGACTAAGGAATTTGAGGCCTCAAAATTTGTAAGAAAATCCAAAAGGAAAATGCCATTCCTTAAGGGTGAGAAACAACCCTTTGAAAAGAAACAATATGTACGGTCGAAGCTAAGTCAAGATGCCTTTGATAAGGCCAAAAAAGAAAGGCTGTGTTTCAATTGCCTATATCCTAACCATGCTGCTTGGAATTGCCCTCAAAGAAATAAGGGGAAAGATAAAGGAAAGGATAAGGACAAGGGCAAGGGAAAAGAGAAACAAATCCATGTAGTGCAAATCTTGGAATTAAAGGGGCATGAAAGGTATAAATCTTTAAAGGTCTTGCACAAGGATGTACAACACAAGTGTTGTATATCAACTTCTATGTGGCAACCTACCTTCGGGACACATGATTTAGTTAGAGTGCATGGATCAATAGGTGGGAAGAGGGTTAGAGTCATGATTGATGACTGCCACCCACAATTTCATAAGTTATGTGCTTGTCAAAAAGTTGAAACTTTCCCAATAAAAGAGTGAGCATCAATACATTGTCCGCATGATGCAAGGTTAGGATAACAAAATATGGGATACAATGGTATCCAATTTGGAAATCGAGATCCAAGGATATAAAGATAAGCTTGATTTTCAGATTAGGAATATGGAAAGAGCCGATATCGCTTTAGGGAGGGAGTGGCTATGGGGATTGGAACCATCTTAAAAGCGTATTTATCATCATAATACACTGGAATTTGAAAGGGATGGTAAGAATTTTGTGATTCAAGGTGAACA
The DNA here is from genome assembly GCF_053477565.2 of Lygodium microphyllum. Lineage (NCBI taxonomy): Eukaryota > Viridiplantae > Streptophyta > Polypodiopsida > Schizaeales > Lygodiaceae > Lygodium > Lygodium microphyllum. Next base: position 82,090,045 of record NC_141144.1, read on the forward strand.
TGAAGTATCTGATAACCCTTTGATGTGTTTCTTTGAAGTTCAAAAGTTGATAAAGAAGAAAGCTTGTGAGGTATATATGTTATGGTCCCTTCCTGTGCATGACACTTTTACTTCTTGTAATATAAAGCAACAATTTTCTTGTGTTTGTGAGTTGAATGTAAATAATGAATTAAGTGGTTCATTAGATCAATTTAAAGATGTGTTTCCTTCTAACTTACCTAGTGGCCTTTCGTCGAATAGGGGTGATGTAGATCACCCAATTGGCATAGATAGGAATACACACCCTATTTCTAAACCACCTTACATGCTAAGTGAAACACAACACCAGGAAGTCGAAAGACAAATCAAGGATTACCTTGATAAGGGGTTTATACAACCCAGCAATTCACCTTAGGCTTCGCCAATTTTATTGGTGAAGAAAAAAGATGGTTCTATGCAACTTTGTGTTGATTATAGAGCACTTAATAAGATAACGTTGAAGAATAAATTTCATATGCCCAGAATGGAAGATCTTTTTGATCAATTACAAGGAGCAAAATTCTTCACAAAGTGTGGGCTATCACCAAGTAAGAATTAAGGCCCAGGATGTTCCTAGGATGGCATTTCATACTAGACACGGGCATTATGATTTTTTGGTGATGCCTTTTGGCCTCATTAATGCATCAGCTACTTTTATGAAGCTGATGAATAGTGTGTTATGGCCCTATCTAGGACACTTTGTAGTAGTCTTCTTGGATGATATCTTGATCTTTAGTAAATCAAGAAAAGAACATTTGAAACACTTACGGTTAGTATTCCAATTGTTAAAAACCCATTCCCTTCATGCGAAGAAAACTAAAAGTGAATTCTTCGCACAAGAAGTCAAATATTTGGGGCATATTATCTCGAAAGAGGGAATCAAGATGGATCTAGAAAAAGTAAGGGCAATTATTGAATGGCCATCTCCAAGGAACCTGAAAGAGCTGCAGATCTTCCTAGGTTTATCTGGATTTTATCGTAGATTCATTCAAGATTATGCCAAGATAGCTATTCCAATGACGGACCAACTTAAAGGGAAAGGGAAGAGCTTTAATTGGGGAACATACCAAAATGAAAGTTTTGAAAAACTTAAGGTAGCTATTGCTACAGCTCTAGTACTATTAATTGTGGATCCCAATAAACCATTCGTGATTGAAGCTAATGCCAATGATAGGGTAGTAGGTGCGGTCTTATTACAAGAGGGTCGACCGATTGCTTTTGAAAGCAAGAAATTAGACCATGCAAAATGGAATTATTCAATTTATGAGAGGGAGTTGTATGCAATAGTACATGCAAGGAAGAAATGGAGGCACTATTTGTATGGTGCCAAACTTTTGATCTTGTCAGATCATGAAAGCATTAAGTGGCTTAATGACCAACCGTATCTACAAGGGCATAAAGCCAGATGGGCCAAACTCCTCCAAGAGTTCGACTATGAGATAAGATATAGAAAAAGAAATTATAATATAGTGGCTGATGCGCTCAGCAAAATGTCCATCATAAATCAATTGAGTTTTACTCAATTCACTTCCGATTTGCTTGAATCCTTAAAAGGGAAATGCTAGGTTGATCCAGCATATTCCAACATATGGGAGGCAATAGAAAACAGGGATCCAAATGGAAGAGCCTCCACTGAGGAAGGAACATCTAAGGATGTTCAACAGGGAAATGGAGCATCAGGGGTTGCTCAAATGGGATTCAAGTGGAAGAATTTTACCTTTGATAGTGGTTATTTACTCTACGAGGGTAGGGTATGTGTCCCGAAAGATGAAGAAATAAGGCACCAGATACTCTTTAAGTGTCATGATACCCCTAGTGCGGGACATCCAAGAGTTAATAAGACTTATAGTCTTATTAAAAGGTAGTTCTATTGGCCTAGAATGAATAAGGACGTCCTTGACTATGTGGTCAAATGTAATAAGTGCCAAGTTAATAAAGTTAAAAGATTGAAAATGGGAGGACTTCTCCACCCATTAGAGATTCCTTCGGGAAAATGGGAGAGTATCTCCATGGACTTTATTATTGTGTTACCCAGGACACAGAGGGGGCACGACCCTATGTGGGTGATTGTGGATAGGTTAACCAAAATGGCTAGGTTTATTCCAACTTGAACTGATGTTAAAACACCAGAATTGGCTAGATTGTTCATAGAGAACATATATCAATTGTATGGCCTTTCGGAAAATATAGTTTCTAATCGGGATAGAAAATTTGATAGTCAATTTTGGTGTGCTGTATTTAGGAAGTTGGTTACTAAAGTTAGCATGAGAACAGCGGAGCACCCGCAAACAGATGGGCAAACTGAAAGGGTTAACCAATCATTGCAGATATGTTGAGAGCATATGTAAATAAAAGGCAAACTAATTGGGAAGAGTATTTACCGATAGCAGAGTTTGCATATAATAGTGCCAAACACTCTTCCACTAGATATAGTCCATTTATGCTAATGTATGGGTTTCAACCCAGAGCTCCTCATGCAGTAGGACTGTATAAGGAAAAGGTCCAAGCAGCAAGGATTTTTTGGAGGATATGAATAGTATATTAAAATTTGCTCAAGAAAATATTAAGAAAGCTCAAGACCGAGCTAGAGCTTATGCAGATCCTCACCAAAGAGACATCTCCTTTGAGGAAGGGGAATTGTTCTATCTTAAAGTGCCTAGACAAACTAAAACCATGAAAACAGGACGATGCCCAAATCTTTCACCCAGGTATTGTGGTCCTTTCACAATACTTAAGAGGGTGGGAAAACAAGCTTACAAGCTCCAACCACCTGTTGGTAGTAAAACACATCCAGTTTTCCATGTAAGCAAGCTAAGAAAGAAGCTGGGTGATATGGATAATCTAGTCTTAAATGATAAGATTGAGGAGCTATTCAGTGATGACCAATATATTCCACATGAACCAAAAAGAATTTTAAATGTTTGTAATAGACGAACAAGGCATACTATTTATCAAAAATGTATGGTAAAATGGAGAGACTGTTCAGAAGAAAGCTCAACATGGGAGTGAGGACGAAACCGATCCTTAAGGGGAAGACAGGAGTGAGAGGGGGGCGTCTGTAAAGACTGTCCCGTAATACTGCCAATCTCGTAATAACAAATAAATTGTTATTATTACTATTGAATATATTTAGTTTTATATATAATTGCATTATTAATCTTAATAGTTGAAATATATAATATATCATATTTGATATTTATTAACATATATAAGCAATATAAACTTATAAGTACATATATTTATAATTAATTGTAATGTATGCATACAATTCTAATTATAATATATAAATTAAATGTAAGACATATTATAATATAATTATAAGTATACAATGTCATAAGACGTATTGTAGACACATGGCTTAGTGTGAGCATAGACAATTTCGCATTGGATGTGCTACGGATGATTTTGGGTCGAGGACTTTGGCATTCTCCACAAGCAGGAGGGAAGCATAGAGCACATTTTGGAGAGAGAGAGAGAGAGAGAGAGAGTGTGTGTGTGTGTGTGTGTGTGTGTGTGTATGTGTACTATAATATCACACATGCATGTGTAAAATATAGTATTCATATATATGTATATTACATATTTTATATACATTTAATCATATTATATATATAATATATTTATACAATACCATATATATACAATAAATAAAAATATTTAAAATTATACATTCTATTATATATTGTATATTAGTATATATCTTATTACCACACATTATGATCATTATAATATATACAATATTGTATTACATATTAATCTTAGGTGTATATTAGACACGATATATAAACGTAAGTATATTTAAATACTACATATTAATATCGTATATATATGTATATGAATTAATATATCACATATTAACAAATAAATAAATGATATATAATGATATGATAATATATTTTAATACAATATTTCAATATGATAGTAATATCGTATATATATATACAGTGTTTATATATAGGTTGGGTGGAGAGAGAGAGAGAGAGAGAGAGAGAGAGAGGTGAGGGGTGGGAAGACCGGCGCATGTGTTGAATAATAATCCGGTAAATGGTTTCATAGTGATTGTTATAAAAGACATTCTTTGAAGGAAGGATCCTTGTTAGCAGTGATTGCCACCCGTTCTTGGTTGTAGAAACATTAGTCAATGGATGCCCGCATGTTCCAATCGGGCAAGCAGATTGAGGAATATTCAGTGTCATGCCTCCCCAAGGCCATCACTATGTCGCCGGTATTTTAGTAAAGCAAGGAATAAACTACTCAGAGCACATGGATGTTTAGACATCGATGTGTCCCAGCAACCAATATTGTATCCTCCCCCTCCGGCCGATGCCTAAGGGAGATAAGGCCTCGTTCTAGACAAAGGTGTGAGTCTCAGGAGGGTTGTGTATCCCCATGATAGGGATGCTTGCTTGGGGGAGAGGAAATTGGGTTCTAGACAAGGGTGTGAGTCTGTGTATCCCCATGATAGTGATGCTTGCTTGAGGAAGAGAAAATTGGTACAAAGCCACTTTGCAATAAAATAGTATGCTTGAAGAAGTTTTTGGCTTTCATGAAGGAATGTGCCAAGGAACCTTGTTTACAAGACTAATTAAGTAAATTCCCTTCACTTTTCAAATGGTATAGTAGTATGCTCTACTTTTAAAAACTAAAGAATGCTTTGGGTGCGTGAGGGAAAAGTGGGTGAATGCTCCTTCAAGGGGGGGAGTGTCCTATGGATGGGTGGAAACGATTAGTTGGGTAGCTTTCCAATCGTAAGCGATAAGACTAAAGCTAGGTCAAAATGATAAAACCTTAGATCAACTTGTTTTAGGGAAAAGGAGTGGTCAAGTATTGGTCGTTGAGGCTGTGGAAGCAGCTGTGACTCTCCATGAACCAAACGAAAGTTGACACAGCTCTCCATGAACCAAACGAAAGTTGATTCATGTCCTTGAGGCCAAGGTTAACACCTTAGCCTCAAGGGTACAACGCTGCTGAAACTAGTTTGCCTAGGATGACCTTTATCGTATGTAGGTTAGGTCTTGGCCACATAGGCCACTGCGGGGTAGTTTGAGAGACCAAGAGGATTTCTTAGAACTACCGATGGATAAATTGTTCAGTTTGAGTGGGTTTGTCTCACAAAAGAATTACAAATCTTTGAACGTTACCCCAGATTAACATGTCTGTTGAGAAATGACAAATGATGTATGCTTCAGGAAGAGTTGTCCTAAATCCCATATGCACATTGAGGAGAGTGGAACAACCCAATTTCTATAAAGCATTATACTTGACTATCACTTTCATATGGAATGAATACAATATCATGATGCTTTGTACTTTTAGTTAAGTATCTTGTCTTTGTTATTCCTACATAAGATTGTGTTTATGAGTCCAAGCTGCCATCTTGGAACCTAATTCACTTATGTAACAGTTTGTCTCTACTTGTCTATGTCACCATGAGTTTGGTCTTTATCTTCCACCCGCCATAGCATCTGCCATGCTCTAGATCCGCAACTTTTAACATGGTATCAGAGCCAAGTCGTGTTGACATATCGAGCACCACTCGTGATACGCCAGGGTGACCGTTGTGTATTTATGTCACCGACTTGTCAGTTGTGCAGATGCGGTTGGTACACCGCCCCTGAATAATAGCTACATGATAGCTATCCTTATCTACTCTAGTTCGTGGCTCAGTTAGTATGCCACCTTAGTTAGTTGAGTTTGGTTTGAGACCCATATCTAGGGTTCTTCTATTTCTTTGTACTTCAGTTCTTTTGGCTTACACAACTAAGAAGAGGAAAACTGTTTCTAGCCTCCACCCTTGTGTGTATTCCCCCATTGTGCAAGCAAGAAAGCTACAAGTGAGACTCCTTCCTTCTCTCCCACAATCTTGACATGGTATCAGAGCCTTGTTCGTGGTAAGGAGCTCAAGAAAGCAAGCCAAGCTCGCGGTGTTCTGGTAAGAGGAGCAGTGTTGCTTTCATTTTCTATTTTGGGAGCAGATCTCTGCAGGTAGCACAGCCGGAAAGTGCAAGAGTGCATTGTCTCAGGTTGAGACGCCCTTCGCGGTGAAGCAAGAGGGCAGTATATGCTGCGGTTAAGGGCTTTAGCCCTTGGCGACCTTATTTTTTTTATTTGAGGCCATTTCGGGGCCTGTTTTGGAGGCGGAAGTTTTCTGCACGCACTCAGGAAAAGGCCCAGTTTTATGCTGTGCAGCCACTGTTCTACAGGTCAGTGAATAGTTACTGTAAAAATTGCATTATATGCTTGTGCGCAGAGACATTGGGAGTTACAGAATCATCCCTATTTCCTGTTGATGCAACATCGTCACTAGGAAGTGACTGTGTGGTCAAATACCACTTTCGCCAGTTTTGCAGATTTTCCCTTGTGAGGGTGAAGCTGTGGTTTTTGCAGTGACACAATTTTTTGCAGTGTTCTGTAATGGCATCTGATTCTCTTTCACAGATTGTCACTGAAAAGCTTGACAAGAACAACTTCCAAGCATGGAAGTTTAGAATGACGAATTTCCTTATGGGAAAAGGATATTGGGAATTTGTTGCAGGAAATGAAGAAGAACCAGTTCTTCCTGATGTTCCCAATCAACAGCAAATGCAGGCATTTAAAGCATGGCATGAGAGAGCCAGGAAAGTTATGTACTGGCTGTCTATCAGCATTTCAGACTCTATGATTGTGCATATTCAGGATGCAAGTACGCCAAAGGAGGCATGGGAAACTCTGTCAAAGATGTATAGCACAAATACACAAGCCAGGAAAATGCAGCTCAAGCAAGAGTTGCACAATGTGCAAAGAGAAAATATGAGCATCAATGACTACCACATGAAGGTGAAGAAGATTGCAGATGCACTTGCTTCCATTGGGTCACCAGTGGAAGATGATGATTTAGTTTCTGTGACCTTGAATGGTCTAGGAAAGGATTATGCACAGTTTCGGACATCCATTTCAGTTCGTGAAAGATTTCCTGATTTTGAGGAGTTGATTGCTCTTCTAATTTCTGAGGAACAGAGAAATGGTGGTGCATCTTCTTCAGGAGGAACTTCAAAAGAAGCTGTCTTCTACTCAAATGCTGGAAGAGGTAGAGGCAGAGGTAGAGGAGGCCGATTTGGAGGCCGTGGTAGAAATCAGAATATGCAGCAAACTCAAGAAAACCAGTCCTATGGAGGAGGACGTGGTAACTCTAGAGGCAGGGGGAGCCAAAGAGGTCGTGGTGGATGGCAAAGAGGTCAAAATGCAAACAGTAATGTTGAATGCTACTACTGTGGTAAAATGGGTCATATGGCTAAAGACTGCTATAAAAAGCAGAATGACATCATGAATGGAAAACTGCAACAAGGGAATTATGCATCTTCTAGCAGACAGGGTGATGACAGAAATGAGCATTTGTTCATGGTGCAGCACATGAACAATTCTGTGACAAGTGTAGAAAAAAGCAATGATATATGGTATGTTGACTCAGGTGCATCAAACCACATGACAGGTCATGCAGAATGGATGGAGGATTCAAGGAAAATGGAAAAACCAGGATTTGTGGAGACTGGTGATGATACTGCACATCCTATTGTGCAGATTGGAAAAATTCCCTTGTCTATGCAGGATGGGAAAAAGAAATACCTGTCCGATGTATTTCATGTCCCGAATATCACCAAGAATCTGGTTTCTGTCGGTCAAATGGTTGAGCAGGGCTTGCAGGTCAGATTTAATCCTCATGGATGCTTTGTTGAGGATATGAAAAATAAAGGTCGCTTGATAGCAAAAGGAAATAAGAAGGGCAGAATGTTTACGTTGGATGCAGACATGTCTGAATTGAGTGCAGCAATGTTTGCACATGGGACCGGTGTAGTTGCAGATATTGATATCTGGCATAAACGCATTGGTCATGTTAATGTACAGCGACTTAAATCAATGCAGGCCCAAAATATTGTTGCAGGATTGCCAAAATTCAAGGTTGCAGGAATGCATAAGGTATGTGAAGCCTGTCAGTTTGGAAAACAGGCAAGGAAACCATTTCCTAGACATCTTCAAGAGAGTGAGAAGCCATTGGAATTAATCCACTCTGATGTGTGGACTACTAAAGCTGCATCTCTTGGAGGCTGTCATTATTTTGTCACTTTTATTGATGACTATAGCAGAAAAGTTTGGGTGTATTTTATGAAAAAGAAAAGTGAAGTTTTTGGGCATTTCAAAACCCTTAAAGCTATGGCTGAAAAAGAAACAGGTCTGCAAATAAAATGCCTGAGGTCAAATGGAGGGGGAGAGTACCTCTCAAATGAGTTTGCAAAGTTCTTGCAGGAGCATGGCATAAAGCAGCAATATTCATGCAGTTATACCCCACAACAAAATGGAATTGCAGAAAGGAAAAACAGGCATATTGGAGAGGTATCTCGTACCATGCTCAATGAAAAAGACTTGCCAGATTTTTATTGGGCTGAAGCAGTTGCTACAGTAGTCTACATAATGAACAGGACTCCCACTGCAGCAATACATGGAATGACTCCAGAGGAGAGGTATACTGGTAGGAAACCAGATATTTCTCATTTGAAAATTTTTTGTTGCATTGCCTATGTACATGTGCCAGATGAGCTGAAATCCAAGTTGGATCCAAAAGCTGAGAAGTGCATCTTTATTGGTTACTCTCTGCAGCAAAAAGGGTATAGATGCTATAACCCTTCTACTCGTAAGTTTACAGTGAGCAGAGATGTTGTTTTTGATGAGATGAGTAGCTGGTATAAACCAGTAAACGTAATTGATGATGTAGATGCACAAAATGGTAATGCTGCACAGAATTCACAGCAGCAGTCACAAAATATTAGTGGACCTGGAGCGTCCTCTAGCAGTGGTTCACATTCTTCGCCATGGACAGGCAGATTGAGATCAGGATAATCTTCTCAAAGTAATGTAGATAGTGGTATGCAGGTATCACGAAAAGGAAAAGAGAAGGTTGATCAGCCCATGTTTGATGTGAATGCAGGTCACTCTTATGTGGATGGTGAATCCAGTGGCTCAGAACAGAGCATTGATGATGAGTTGGGTATTCCTTCTATTGTTACACCTGGAGTAAGGAAGACCAGGGATGTTTTGAGAGCACCTGGGAGTGAACCCACTTTGCGCAGGTCTACCAGAGTTAGGTATCCTGTGGATAGGCTGAAATATGATGGATTTACAGCCATTCACTATGCATATATGGTCAAGGTGATACAGGAACCAGAACCCACTTCTTTTGAGCAAGCCATGGGAAAAGAAAAATGGGAGAAAGCCATGGATGAAGAAATGGATGCCTTGGAAGCAAATGCTACATGGGAATTGGTACCTTTGCCTAAAGGTAAGAATGCAATTGGCTGTAAGTGGGTTTATAAGGTGAAGCACAATGCTGATGGTTCTGTGAACAGATACAAGGCAAGATTAGTAGTCAAGGGGTATGCACAAACATATGGCATTGACTATGAAGAAACATTCAGTCCGGTTGCAAGGATGGCAACCGTAAGAGCAGTCATTGCTATGGCTGCATCAAAGGGATGGTCTTTACATCAGATGGATGTAAAGAATGCCTTCTTGCATGGTGATTTGCAAGAAGAGGTCTATATGGAGCAGCCACCAAGTTATGTGCATGCTGTTCATCCTAAGTTTGTTTGCAGGTTGAAGAAAGCTTTGTATGGCTTGAAGCAAGCACCTAGAGCATGGTCTGACAAGATAGGACAGTATCTTGTCACTATTGGCTTTCAGATTACCAAGGCAGATTTCTCACTTTATGTGAGAAAAACAGAGAAAGGTATTATGCTACTTGTCATTTATGTTGATGATTTGATTATGACAGGTGACAGTGATGAAGATATCCTTCATGTGAAAATGCTATTGAAGCAGAAGTTTGAGATGAAGGATTTGGGAGAGCTGCGTTATTTCTTGGGCATTGAGGTGATTAGATCACCAAGTGGGATACAGCTCTTGCAGAGGCAGTATGGATTGGACATGCTGTCCAAATATGGGATGACAGGCTGTAAGCCTATTTCAGTTCCTTTGGAGCAGAATGTGAAGCTGAGCGCAGATGCAGGTGAGCTTCTGGAAGACCCTACTATGTACAGACGCATAGTAGGAAGCTTGATTTACATGACTATTACCATGCCAGATTTGAGCTATGCTGTTGGATTGGTAAGTCAGTTTATGCAGGCTCCAAGGAAACCACATTTGGATGTGGCTAGACGCATACTCAGGTATGTGAAGTCCACATTGCAATATGGACTATTTTATGAGACTGGGGTTCAGATACAGTTGCATGGATACACTGATGCTGATTGGGCTGGTAGTATTTCTGATAGACGATCTACCAGTGGATATGTGTTCTCTTTTGGGAGTGCTGCAGTCACTTGGAGCAGCAAGAAACAGCCTACAGTTGCCTTGTCGAGTACAGAGGCTGAGTACAGGGGTGCAGCAATGGCTGCATGTGAGGTAGCTTGGTTGCATAAGCTACTTTATGATATGCATCAGTCTACAGATGGGCCAGTTGTCATTTATTGTGACAACATGAGTAGTATACACTTGGCAAATAACCCAGTCTATCATGCTAGAACAAAGCACATTGAGGTGCATTATCACTATGTGCGAGAGAGGGTTTTACTAGGTCTTATTGATCTAGTTTATGTCAGCACAGAGGATCAGGTAGCTGACATATTCACGAAGGCATTGGGCGCAGAGAAGCTGCGCAAGTTCAGAGACCTGCTTGGTGTGCAGGAATTGGGATTGAGCTCGAGGGGGAGTGTTGACATATCGAGCTCCACTCGTGATACGCCAGGGTGACCGTTGTGTATTTATGTCACCGACTTGTCAGTTGTGCAGATGCGGTTGGTACACCGCCCCTGAATAATAGCTACATGATAGCTATCCTTATCTACTCTAGTTCGTGGCTCAGTTAGTATGCCACCTTAGTTAGTTGAGTTTGGTTTGAGACCCATATCTAGGGTTCTTCTATTTCTTTGTACTTGAGTTCTTTTGGCTTACACAACTAAGAAGAGGAAAACTGTTTCCAGCCTCCACCCTTGTGTGTATTCCCCCATTGTGCAAGCAAGAAAGCTACAAGTGAGACTCCTTCCTTCTCTCCCACAATCTTGACAAGTCGGGCATGACATGACTCCCTTCTCTACTCTCTCAATCCCTCAACCTCAAGTCAGCTCAATGAGCTTATCTCTCAACTCATCTCCACTTGCTTCACATTTCCACTTTCTTCACCTTGGCAACCATAGCCCGATCTATCTTCCTTCAAGCTTCTATAACTTTCTCTACATGGCATATCTCTCCAAGCTCCCTTCTGAAGATTTATTCCTCGACTCCCAAGGCTTCTCTGCATCATATAAGAACTTGACATTGCCCTATCTGGAGCTCAGCATTGTTACTTCTGTCAGTTGTTGCTGCCATAACCTTAGTCTGTGGCTTGTAGGACATACCCTTCATGGAGTACTTGGATCTCTCTCCAGAGGCAATATCTTTACAAGATTCCTTCTAAAGATATCTTTCTAACCTCAAGATGCTTCCTCTTGTAGCCTTAAAGCCTGACATTGCTCATCATTCAGCCCAACATTATAAAAATTTGTCATTATTGTCCGAAATTGGGCTTACCTGCGTTTATTTGCTCTGTGCTTGATGACTATGTATCATAGGGCTTTTATAGAGCGTAAAGAGAGCTTCATTTCCATAAAAAAAGTTTTCAAAATGATCCATTGTAGCTCCTACAATAGGTGAAAAACTAGGCCTGTGCTTGATAACTATGCATCGATCTAGACGATGATCATAGAGCTTTTATAGAGCGTAAAGAGAGCTTCATTTCCATTAAAAAAGTTTTCAAAATGATCCACTATAGCTCCTACAATTGGTGAAAAATCAGGCCTGGGTCAAAACCCTAATCCAAGAAACCATAGCCAAGATTACTTAAAGCTTCAATTTTATTCATTTTCTCACTTTTCTTGGCACACTTAAGCTCCTACCACTTTGAACTGAGTAATCACTCAGTATTTAGCAAATATTTCATCAACCAATCATCAAGCTTTGGAAGATTTGGAGAAATCAAAGCTCAAAGGGGACAACATCATTGCTACTACAAATCTCAAGCTCCTCAATTTCAGTCAAGTAGAGTTCCTACCATTCAAGATCTGCTACAACACTCAATCTTCTAGCAAGCACTTAATTGATTTACCATCAAGGAGGGGTTTCAAGCTGAAGGGGTAACATCAACCATCAAGTAACAAGAATCACCATCTTCAAAACCATAGTATCTTTTGATACTACATAGTGGGATTTGACACTACCCTATCACTTGTGCTTGTTAGCACATTCAAGAAGTAACTCACCTTTTGATTCATGCTTCGAAGATTATTCTTAGTCTATGTGATGATTTAAAGTCACATTGATAAAATCCCATGTAAATCTTAATCTTCTTGTAAAAGGATAGACACTGCCCGAGAGTTCTCGCGGTAAGACATCCTACTAAGATGACTAAAGTGGAACAGATAGCAAAGTTTAATGGTGAAGGCTTTCATGCCTGGAAGGAGAAGACCATGTACCACCTTATGCCGAAAGACTTGTGGGACTTATTTGAAGATGAGGAAGAAGATGCAGATGACAAGAAAGAAGATATTGCAGAAGACCAGCCTAAAACAAAGGCATGGAAGAAGAACAATAACAAAGCTCTAGGTATTATTGCCTAGGGTCTATCAGATGATTTATTACATCACATTTCTGCCATCACGGATGCAAAGAAGGCATGGAAAGAACTTGACAAAATCTTTGGTATGTAAAATTACTTATGCAGTTTTATAAGTTGAATGTAAAAGACAGTTCATCTATGACTGTACACATCAATAAGTTCAAGAGTCTTAAAACTCAGCTAGCAACTCTTAAAAAGAACATTGATGAGGATGAAGCAATAGCAATGCTACTTGTCAGTGTTAATCATAAACCATATGAGAACCTTGTTTCAACACTAAGTAATGTTCCCAATCTCTCACTCAAAGATATTGAGCACTCACTGCTTAATGGAGAAAGTAAATTTAAAGGCAAAGATGTAAAAGAGACCAGCTCAAGGGAAAATCTCTTATACACCCAAGGAGGAGCTACTACTGAACACAAGGGAAGAGGTCAAGGATTCAACACCAACAACAAAAGTCGGATGGCATGTCATTATTGTAGTAAGACTGGCCATATTGACAGTAAATGCTTTCACAAGAAAAGAGCACAACAAATGCAGAATGACCACTACCAAAGTCAATTCATGAATGAAGAAGAAGAAGAAGATGCTTCCGCTACCATCAATAACTCTAACAGATTGTTCTAAGGAATTTGTTCCCATAGTGGATCTCTATGTTTCCCTTAGTGGATTTGATTTGTAAAAACCCTTGCCAAAGATGTTAAGTCTAAAGCTTTAACTTGACTAGGCTACCTATGAGCTAGTCTCCCAGGCCATGTTATCATATAGGGGGAAAAAAGCCAGAAAATATAGGGACTTACCATTTGAGGGCAGTGTTGAGAAATGACAAATGATGTATGCTCCAAGAAGAGTTGTTCTGAATTCCATATGCACAATGAGGAGAGTGGAACAACCCAATTTCTATAAAGCATTGTACTTGACTATCACTTTTATATGGAATGAATACAATGTCATGATGCTTTGTACTTTCAGTTAAGTGTCTTATCTTTGTCAGTCCTACACAAGATTGTGTTTAAGAGTCCAAGCTACCATCTTGGAACCTAATTCACTTGTGTAACAATTTCTCTACTTCTCTATGTCATCATGAGTTTTGTCTTTATCTTCCATCCGCCATAGCATCTGCCATGCTCTAGATCCGCAACTTTTGACATGTTGAAGCTACAACATTCTCTTTTGTTTTATTCCTTGCATCAAATTGGCCTTTGGCACATTTAGTGTAGCACATTTAGTGTACTAGAAATGCTTGTATCTTTGGCTTTGCCTCTGAAATGTATGGTCATACTGGTCACATTAGATATTTATTGTTATGGCAACTGGCTTCTTGTAACGTGTGCACATGTTATCTTCAGGACACGTCTTAGCATTCGATGGCAACTGGTCACATTAGATGCTTATTCTTATGGCAACTGGCTTCTTGTAACGTGTACACCTGTTATCTTCAGGACAAGTCTTAGCAGTCTATCGGAAAGGATGTCTAGAAATCTTCGCCCGGCACTCCCATGGAATGTTACGAGGTTTGCGATCTAGGACTCCGTGTCTGCCACGTAGCGGAAGTATTCCGGCCGTTCCCACTTAGGACCCACCTGAATTAGGGTTTTCCCTATTGGTTATTTCCTAACGGTAACTAGCGTCGAACCCAAGCGAACTACTTTACGCAAAAACACCAAGACCGAAGTGGATTCATGCTGCAATTGGTTCAAGGAGAATGGGAAATGAGAGGAATGCGAAGCTCAACCTCTCTGCCATAAGGCATAGTCCCATTCTGTTCCCCTAAAACAGCGTAAGTCGGGATCATTTATAATCTAAACTCTAGGTCAACGCCCTTTTTTTCTGTTCGTATCCTTTGAATGATCTTCTCACTATCCATCATGATTGAGAAAAGTTCCCGGTCAACTGGGACCACACATTCGTAGGGCGGACCTATAGCCACATTCTCCGCACTTTTCTCGGGTTGTTTTTAGTTATTTAATTACCTAACACATTTAGTTGGACATGTATCAATCAGCTTCCTTAATTAGCCCGTTAGGCACTAGTTTCTTCACGTAATAATAGCACTTGACATAGAAAAGCAATGTCAAACAAGTTCCTTTTTAACAAGTTATCATATTTATCTTTGAAATTCATAAAGTCCAGCCCGTAGGCTTATCCACAATTCGCTCGAAGGCTATCTCGCAATCCACAAGAATCACTAATCCAAGATTTTGCCTATAGACTAGTATGCGGGCCTCGAGATCCAATCCCGAGTCACGTTAGCCTTTTGTGCGAGGCCCGAAATATGAGGGATTTACGGCCAGAGCCCCCTCTGGCACCTAAGCATCCTCTTGTTCCAAGTAGCGCTCAACGGAGAGACCTCTTGCGGCGGGTTCGGTCCACCTTCCCGGCGCGGTTAACAACCCCCTTGGTTAGGGTCACGCAGGCAGTCGGGGGTAACTAAAGCTGTCTCTCCCTTCAAGCCTTCAACCTGAAGCATTAGATATCTATTTATCCTTTAATTCTTTGAGCAAACAAAGCAAAACAGTGCTCTTAAATCTATAACAAGCACAATCATTTCCATTGGTCGTTATTGTTAGCCAACTGCTAAGGAGTAAATCATTCTTTCCAAATGCATCCAGCACTCGATCCGGGATTAATTTTGACTTGGCAAGATCCCCAAGGGTTTATTTGTTAACCCTAGATCATGGGTTAGGGCGTACCTTAGTAACCCAACTTGATCAATATCTTAAGTTCATACGTTATTCCAATTTATTGGTTGGTCCTTTTCTTCCAAGCAATTATCTTTACCCCAGAAAGATACTATATTAGGACGATTATTCATCCTCTTGCAAGATAACTTGCGTAAGAATCTGCCAACCTCATTCCGAGAAATTGGCCATTCCCTTGTGATCCAATCACAAGATCATGCAACTCTGCAACTTGTTGCACAAGTGTCGCATCAAACTATGGGAGTATTCTATCCATCAACGGTGTCTTCTAATCACGATGTCATGATTAGATATAACAATCCGTTCCTGTTTGCATTAGGCCGACATTGTCGGTCCTAGGGTTTCAAGTTTCATCTTTTTAGCGAGAGATTCCTAGGG
Source organism: Lygodium microphyllum (assembly GCF_053477565.2). Classification (NCBI taxonomy): domain Eukaryota; kingdom Viridiplantae; phylum Streptophyta; class Polypodiopsida; order Schizaeales; family Lygodiaceae; genus Lygodium; species Lygodium microphyllum. The sequence continues at coordinate 82,105,822 of NC_141144.1, forward strand.
ACAAAAACCCTAAATCTTTTCTCGCAAGTATGTCCTACTGTCCCTACATTCCGTGAATGTGGGCAAGTATTTAGGGTATAGGAGTTTCAGTTTTGGTAATACGTGCGACTAGGTCTTCACTGTGCTAACCCTAGTCAGTTCCTTGGGATACATTGTATTGAATTAACCCTTTTCTAAACAAGTACTCCGAGGTTTTAGGTGTTTAGGTTTATGCCAATTTAACCTGTCTATTCTTGAAGATAATTACGCTATCATTTCCATAACCACATGACTCATTGTCTACGCGTAAGTTGATTTTCAAACCCTAACTTTTCGGTTTAAGATCAAGCATAGGTTAGGTTATAGTTTAGCTCCAATTAATCATTCTATAACATGCGAACAAGATTCATGCTAAAACATGCAGCCTTTTACTACTTTCATTTCCGAATAAATTTATCGTGTGCAGAACTTACACACCCTTCCGTTAAATTAAGTTTTTAGACCACTTGCCTAGTTAAATATTCTTCATGTTGTTGAGACTCAAGCTCATTTGTCTTCGGTCAGTTGTTTACCTTAGTGAATAAGGTTAAGTCACACTGACTTAACCATGATTAGATTTAGGTCAGTTTATCTTTGAGTGTGGATGGTACATACAGTTGACTTGTGTGTGACTGTGAGTGAATAATGGAGAATGAACTGAAGGGAGCTGACTGCTACCCTTGGGCCTGAGTCTTTTGTCTCTATCTCTTTTTTCCTTCTGAACTCTAATATGGTATCAGAGCCTCCATCCTCTATGAGACCTGCTTAAATGAAGAAGAGGAGTCTGTGGATGAATGACAGTCTGGGGGCAGGATCTCGAGATGGTCTCTCAGTTCTGGTGCTGACTTCATGTGATGCAATCTGGGCATAAGCATTGCCGTTGGAATAATCAGTAACACCATAATTATACGTCAACTCCAATATAGTCGTTTTAATCCTCAGATGCCTCTCCATCTTGTCCTTGGGGTATTGGTTGTCCTGCATGCCCAGGATCTTGTACAGGAGCACGGTCTCAGTGGTTATGGACGCGTTGCTCTCCAGTTCCGCCCACCAGTAGTCTTCCGGGTACTGCAGGGACAGTAGAAAGTCTTGGCTCTTCTTGATGGCCTCCTCCAGCTGGGACGACGTCATCGCCATAGTTGGGCACTGTAACGGCCTCTGGCTGCCATCTAGCTTAGGTTCTAGGTTAGGACCCCTCAGCAGGCCGCTACTTATGTCTTGACTGTAGGGCGTCTGCATGGCTGCTCGCGAACTTTCTTGCTGGTGAATATAATTGCTGATATAAAAAAAAGGACAATGAGCTGCTGCGCCTACGTTGTACTTCTGTTCTGGGTTGTCACGAATCCGAAGCAGTGGCATACAAAAGGCTTTTTGCATAGAAATTAATGGATCTATCCAAATCTCCAACTCTGAGCATGACTTGGCAGAGAGGCTCTGGAGTGGGTCCTCGCTCATTCTCAGCATCTAACGGCAGCAGTAGCGTGGTCAAAACCTTACAGGTAGGCAGGCCCTTGGTCTGCGAAAGCAGGAGATTAACAGGAAGTTTTTATTTGTGGAAGTAGTGGTATGATAGAAACAGTCCTCAATTCTGTTGTTTTTTTTCATGTTGGGAAAGTCACCCAATTGCCCCATCTGTCAGGAAAGGGTTCTGAAGCTCTTTAACTTGGAGCTTATAACTGGTTTGCTCTGCACCAGGGCTAAAGCTTAGATCAAGGCTTTTTAACAATACATATACCACAATAGCCTCTCTAGATCAAAGAAATCACAAAGATTGCTATTGAAGATATGGTATTTATCTGAATAGAAGACATGTGTGTTGCCAAAATAGAGGCTGATGCTATTATTTCCCCTTTGATGTTACCATTGACTGGGATCCACATTTTTCAGCTCTTCTGAAATAACAAACACAGCAAGAGGAGCAAGACTTGACAACTTAAAACAGAGGCAACTTGAGATAGCACTCTGAATTGCAGAAGCAGCACATTGTTGCTACACAAACATATGACAAGTTCACGGGTTATTCAAAAGCACTTGTAAACAGGTGCTAGGGCACAATAGAGAAATGTAGAGCAAGAAAGAATTGCAGTTTTTCTCATGGTTCTCAGTGCACACTTGAAATATACATGTCATGTATGCTTGGCTGAACAGTGCTCAGTCTGGCACTTCAAATACGGATACTTGCAAATCTGCCACAATGGGTAATATCTGCAGGTGCAGTGGCTACAGACCCATTGTTGATGCATGTAAGAGCCTTGTTGGAGACAAATTCTGCAGCAACAGTGAATGTATCAAGTGAAACTTTAATATCTGTACTTGATGTTCTCTTATGCAAAGTTGTTGATGCATTGTAACTGCAGTTGAATGGAAACAGAAGCACATGCATTTTTACATTAAAAACTGGTTGCACTACAAGTTATTGAAGTATATTGCCTGTGGCATTTTGGAAAATTGACTGGTTTTACAAAGCTTAAGGCTTTAAAATGGCAAACATGGGAGAGAAGGATACTATCACTCAGATAGTTGGTGAGAAGCTGGACTATAACAATTTCGTTCTATGGAAATTCAGGATGTCTAATTTTTTAATTGGAAGAGGCTATTGGGACCTAGTCACAGGTCTTGAAGATGAGCCCAAGCTACTGGAAGATAGACCTCCAACACAGGATCAGTTGAAGGCACACAGGACTTGGTTGGAAAAGGCCAGCAAGGTCTTGCATTGGTTGTCACTATGTGTGTCAGACACAAAGGCTATGCAAATTGCAAATTGTACTTCCCCAAAAGCTGCTTGGGACTTATTGATGAAGAATTATGGGCATGTCACTCATGCAAGAAAGACACAACTGAAGCAAAAATTCAGCCACATATCCAAGAATGGAAGGTCTATTGAGGACTATGTCAGTGAGATCAGATCCATTGCAGAACAACTAGGATCAACTGGAGCTAAAGTTGAGGATGATGATTTGGTAGCCACTACCCTCCATGGACTTGGACAGGAATATAAGCAGTTTGGTACTTCCATTTCAGTGCGTCAGGAGCAGCCTGACTTTGATGAACTTGTAGCACTTCTTTTGCATGAAGAAGTGAAACTTGGACTTAATACAAGTTCTAGTGGGTCTAAAAACAGTAGGGACAATGTCTTCTACTCAAATCAAAGGGGTAGAGGTGGAAGAGGAAGATCAAATTTTCGAGGAAGAGGTGCTGGAAATGCATATGCAGCCCGTGGATAGCAAGCTACTGGATGGCAAAATAGGCAGCCTCAAGCAACTAGAGGTGCCTCAAATGTTCGTGGAAGAGGAGGTTATTCACCTAGAGGAAGAGGCACTTGGCAGCAGCCTCAAATGAGTTATGGACAGCAATCAAATGTAAATAAGGATTGCCATTATTGTGGCAAATACGGGCATGTAGCTAAGGATTGCTACAAAAAGCAGAATGATCAGAGAGCAAGAGGGAAGCAACATGGTAATTATGCTTCTTCTAGTGGCATGCAGGAGGATGACAGGTTGTTTGCAATGCAACATGTGAAGAAAGGGTTGCCTGTACACGACAAAGCAGATGATGTATGGTATATAGACTCAGGGGCATCTAACCACATGACTCCTCATGGAGAGTGGTTTGACACATTGGTAGAAGGTGCTCATGGATATGTTTGCACAGGGGATGATACGCAACATGACATTATGCATACAGGTATTGTTCCCTTGATGATGCATGGTGACAGGAAAAAGAGTCTTTATGATGTATTACATGTACCCTCCATAACCAAAAACTTGCTTTCTGTGGGACAAATGGCTGAACAAAATCTACAAGTTAGATTCAATAGAGATGGATGCTACATTGAAGAATATGGTCAAGGATGCAAACTCATTGCTAAAGGCAAAAGAAATGCCAGGATGTTTACATTGGATACGAAAATTCCAGCATTGAATGCTGCTATGTACTCAAATGAAAATGCTGCAATAAGGGACATTGAGATATGGCATAAAAGGATTGGACATGTACATGTTCCAAAGTTGAAGAATATGCAGCATAAGCAAGTTGTACTTGGACTTCCTAAGTTCAAGCATGCGGAATTGGGACATGTATGTCAGTCTTGTCAATTTGGAAAGCAATCAAGGCTTCCATTTATGAAGCATGTAAGCACTACTACTAGACCATTACAGCTTGTACATTCTGATGTATGGGGACCCTCAGAGAATGTATCTCTTGGGGGATCACGTTACTATGTGTCATTCATAGATGACTATAGTAGGTACACATGGTTGTATGTGCTAAAGCACAAGAGTGATGTCATGGATGTTTTTCAGGATTTTAAGAGACATGTGGAGAAAGAATTGGATTGCTATATCTCATGCTTGAGATCTGATAGTGGTGGCGAATATGTTTCTAAAGACTTTGATCACTTCTTGGCAGCTCATGGAATTAAAAGGCAACTGACATGCAGGTATACACCACAACAAAATGGTGTAGCCGAAAGAAAAAACAGGGTGATCATGGAATCGGCTAGAGCCATGTTGAATGAGAAAAGCCTACCAAATGCATATTGGGCAGAGGCTGTAATGACTGCAGTGTATGTCATGAATCGTACACCAACAGAGGTATACATGAGGTGACTCCTTATGAGAGGCTTTATGGGATAAAGCCAGACATCAGCCATCTTAAGGTTTTTGGATGCTTGGCATATGTACATGTTCCAGATGAAAAGAGGAAAAAGCTCGATCCAAAGGCAAAAAAGGCCATCTTTATTGGGTATGCACAAGATAGGAAAGCGTACAAATGCTACAATCCTTCCACACATGAGACATTGGTCTCAAGAGATGTGGTATTTGATGAGCTGAAATCATGGCATGAGAAGAAGATCACTGTGATGAATGATGAGGATGGCTATCACGAGCCTTATATACATGCAGGTACTAATGAAAGTGCAGAAATTTCTGGGCCTTCTAAAGATGCTACTACATCAGTTAGTCCTTGGACAGGCAGATTGAGGACTTCAGCATCTTTGTCCACTGACACGGGTATGTCAGTGAGGGGGAGAGATGTGGATAAAGGCAAAGGAAAACTTGATGATGCTACAGGGCCACTCACTTGTGGTTATGATTCACCTGGTACTGACAGCTTGGATAGTGAGTTTGGTATTCCATCGGTTGTGACTCCTGGTGTGAGACATAGATATATACCACCTCATGAGAGAGGAGAGTCTCATACTGCACCTCAGTTGAGGAGATCAGAAAGAGTCAGGAAGCCTATGGATAGGCTTACATACAGTGGTTACACAGTGAGACACTATGCATATATGGCAAAAGTCACTAGCTTCAAGGAACCCACAAAGTTTTCTGAAGCTATTTTGGATGATCATTGGTGTAAGGCAATGGATGAGGAATATTCAGCATTGGCTGAAAATGACACTTGGGATTTGGTTGAATTGCCTGAAGGAAAAATGGCTATTGGTTGCAAATGGGTATACAAAGTGAAATGCAAATCAAATGGCACATTGGAAAGGTACAAGGCAAGACTTGTGGCAAAAGGGTATGCACAACAATATGGTCTTGATTATGAGGAAACATTCAGCCCTGTTGCTAAAATGGCAACCGTGAGGACAGTGATTGCTTTGGCAGCATCTAAAGGATGGAGTATGTATCAGATGGATGTGAAGAATGCTTTTCTCAATGGTGATTTGGTTGAGGAAGTATACATGGATCAGCCCGAGGGCTATACACATCCAGATTTTCCTACATATGTGTGTAGATTGAAGAAAGCATTATATGGGCTGAAGCAAGCACCTAGAGCTTGGAATGCTAAGATAAGTGCATGCTTACAAAAACTTGGTTTTACTATGGGCAAGGCTGATCATAGCCTATTCACAAAGAAGACAAGAGCTGGTTATGTAGTATTAGTCATCTATGTGGATGACTTAATCATTACAGATGATGATGTCACAGAAATTGGAGAGATCAAGGAAATGTTACATGCTGAATTTCAGGTCAAAGATTTGGGAGATCTAAAGTATTTCCTTGGGATTGAGGTTATCTCTACATCTCATGGTACTTGGTTGTTGCAGAAGCAGTATGCATAGGATATGTTAACCAAGTATGGTATGTTGGATTGCAAAGCATTGAGCACTCCATTGGAACAAAATGTTAAGCTACTTGCAAATGTTGGACATGAGATTGAGAATGTCACTATGTATAGACAAATGGTGGGTAGCCTGATTTACCTTACCATTACTAGACCGGATCTTAGCTATTCAGTTGGACTGATTAGTCAGTTCATGTAGAAGCCTATGAAGCCACACTTGGATGCAGTGAGGAGGATCTTGAGATATGTAAAGGCTACATGAGATTATGGTCTATTCTATGAGCATGGTAAGCCTTTGGAGCTTACAGGATATACAAATGCTGACTGGGTAGGAAGTACCTATGACAGGAGATCTACTAGTGGGTATGCATTTTCCCTTGGTAGTAGTATGATCAGCTGGAGCAGTAAGAAGCAACCTACAGTTGCACTCTCTAGTACTGAGGCAAAGTATAGAGGTGCTGCACTAGCTGCATGTGAGGCAGCATGGCTCATGAAGCTTCTTGATGATTTGGGCATGCAGGAAGTCAGGCCTGTCACACTCTATTGTGACAACATGAGTAGTGTACTCCTAGCCAGTAATCCTGTCTATCATGCTAGGACTAAGCACATTGAGGTACACTATCACTTCATCAGGGAAAAAATGATTGCAGGTGACATTGATTTGGTCCGTCATTGGGTAAAGATAAGTTTGTGTATTTCAGAGAGTTACTTGGAGTCAAGTATCCTACTTGAGCTTGAGGGGGAGTGTTGAGACTCAAGCTCATTTGTCTTCGGTCAGTTGTTTACCTTAGTGAATAAGGTTAAGTCACACTGACTTAACCATGATTAGATTTAGGTCAGTTTATCTTTGAGTGTGGATGGTACATACAGTTGACTTGTGTGTGACTGTGAGTGAATAATGGAGAATGAACTGAAGGGAGCTGACTGCTACCCTTGGGCCTGAGTCTTTTGTCTCTATCTCTTTTTTCCTTCTGAACTCTAATACATGTAGTCCTAGCAATTGCATACGTTTGCTGATAACTTTCTTTAAGAATCATTTCAAAAAAAGATATTCAATAATGCAATATGCGGTTTATTCCTTTCATACTTAATCGGAGTGTACTTTCATAATTCCGTTTTGTAAATATGGACATTAACATGATTTCAATTCATTGCAATGCACAAAAACTACTTGCTAGAAATGCATATCAATCTTCTGCTCACTTTATTTTGTTCATTTTATTGAAAATACTAATGACCAAATTCTTTTGTCGTGAGCTATTTCTTTTAAATTAACCAAAGTATTTGAGACAAAAAATGTATTCTATCTCCAAAAATCATCCACGCACGATTGAATTATAACGACGTAAATAAAAATTAGGAAGAAAAACATGGACTTGTGGTGAGATGTCCACGTGGATGTTAGGAGACGATCCTCCTATGGCTGCGCCTTGTGCTTTCTTAGGAGCCATTACGAATTCAGCCTTTTCGCCTTGGACACAGAGTTATAATCTTGTCCATCTCCTTCGTATGTGAACTCCCTTTGTGAGTTGGCTTTAGAAGACCTTAAAACTGGCTAGGGGAGGAAAAATCCACAATAAGGCTTTGAGGACTTGTGGGAAACCTTACGGGAAGGGAATTAGGTGGAATTCGCACGCAAATGGGCTGAAAAATCCCGAAGGGCAAGGGGTATAAGAACGATGATAGGGGCTTTTGGGAAAGGGCCACAAGAAAGGATTAAGGGGCTTTAGATTGTTGGGGTGGGGAAAACCCACGAGAAGGGTTTTAAAACTTGGGGAGGGGGATTTATCAAACCACTTTGGAAGGCCTTTTGAAGACCCACAGGAAAGGGAGGGGGGGGGGGGAGGGAAGATGTAGAAGACCCTTTAGGATATAGGGAATCCTTTTGTTGGGGGGGGGGGGGGGGGGGGGGGGGGGGGAGGGGAAAGGGGCTTAAAGAGCCCTTAGGAGGGAATTTTGAGAGGGTGGGAGGAAAGGGTATGAAAGGGGCTTAGGAAGGAATTTTTATATGGGGGGGGAATAGGGGCTTTAAGGAGTCCATATGAGGGGGGGGCTTCTTAGGAGCTTTTAGAAGCTTCCTAAGAAGCTTCTGAGCTTCTAAATTAACGTGGAAGCCCCATGTGGCGACCTGCGGTAGATGGTGAACTGACAGACGGCCTCACGACTCTTCTTCTTCTCCACAGCAGCACGGTGGCAATGTCCGCAGCCTCACCGCCCTCCTCTTCCTGATCTCCCCAGCGGCGACTAGCATACACTCGGCAAATTCTCCCTGCTTCACGACAGCAACAACATCTCCACTCGTCCTCTCCCTCTCACGGTAGTGGCAACGACTCCACCCTCCTCTCCACTCACGGCGGAGTCGACGGCGTCTTCCTCTTGTTCTACGGCAGCCTCCACCCTTCCATTTACCACCTTAGCCTCCCTCCCCTCTGTAGCTCTGTCACATATTAAATAGGTGAGGGGAGGGAATCCTCCCTCCCCCACGCGTCATTTCGCATGGGATCTTCCCCCCTGCAAGCTCCATCAAGGAGCTTGATCATACCTGCTATTCCCCTCTGTTGAGATATCGAGCTCCACTCGTGATACGCCAGGGTGACCGTTGTGTATTTATGTCACCGACTTGTCAATTGCAGACGCGGTTGGTACACCGCCCATGAATAATAGCTACATGATAGCTATCCTTATCTACTCTAGTTCGTGGCTCAGTTAGTATGCCACCTTAGTTAGTTGAGTTTGGTTTGAGACCCATATATAGGGTTCTTCTATTTCTTTGTACTTGAGTTCTTTTGGCTTACACAACTAAGAAGAGGAAAACTGTTTTTCAGCCTCCACCCTTGTGTGTCTTCCCCCATTGTGCAAGCAAGAAAGCTTCAAGCGAGACTCCTTCCTTCTCTCCCACAATCTTGACATGGTATCAGAGCCTTGTTCGTGGTAAGGAGCTCAAGAAAGCAAGCTAAGCTCGCGGTGTTCTGGTAAGAGGAGCAGTGTTGCTTTCATTTTCTGTTTTGGGAGTAGATCTCTGCAGGTAGCACAGCCGGAAAGTGCAGGAGTGTATTGTCTCAGGTTGAGACGCCCTTCGCGGTGAAGCAAGAGTGCAGTATATGCTGTGGGCAAGGGCTTTAGCCCTTGGCGACCTTGTTTTTTTTATTTGAGGCCATTTCGGGGTCTGTTTTGGAGGCGGAAGTTCTCTGCACGCACTCAGAAAAAGGCCCAGTTTTATGCTGTGCAGCCACTGTTCTACAGGTCGGTGAAAAGTTACTGTAGAAATTGCATCGTATGCTTGTGCGCAGAGACATTGGGAGTTACAGAATCATCCCTGTTGCCTGTTGATGCAAAATCGTCACTAGGAAGTGATTGTGTGGTCAAATACCACTTTCGCCAGTTTTGCAGATTTTCCCTTGTGAGGGTGAAGCTGTGTTTTTTGCAGTGACAGAATTTTTTGCAGTGTTCTGTAATGGCATCTGATTCTCTTTCACAAATTGTCACTGAAAAGCTTGACAAGAAGAACTTCTAAGCATGGAAGTTTAGAATGACGAATTTCATTATGGGAAAAGGATATTGGGAATTTGTTGCAGGAAATGAAGAAGAACCAGTTCTTCCTGATGTTCCCAATCAACAGCAAATGCAGGCATTTAAAACATGGCATGAGAGAGCCAGGAAAGTTATGTACTGGCTGTCTATCAGCATTTCAGACTCTATGATTGTGCATATTCAGGATGCAAGTACGCCAAAGGAGGCATGGGATACTTTGTCAAAAATGTATAGCACAAATACACAAGCCAGGAAAATGCAGCTCAAGCAAGAGTTGCACAATGTGCAAAGAGAAAATATGAGCATCAATGACTACCACATGAAAGTGAAGAAGATTGCAGATGCACTTGCTTCCATCGGGTCGCCACTGGAAGATGATGATTTAGTTTCTGTGACCTTGAATGGTCTAGGAAAGGATTATGCACAGTTTCGGACATCCATTTCAGTTCGTGAAAGATTTCCTGATTTTGAGGAGCTGATTGCTCTTCTAATTTCTGAGGAGCAAATAAATGGTGGTGCATCTTCTTCAGGAGGAACTTCAAAAGAAGCTGTCTTCTACTCAAATGCTGGAAGAGGTAGAGGCAGAGGTAGAGGAGGCCGATTTGGAGGCCGTGGCAGAAATCAAAATATGCAGCAAACTCAAGAAAACCAGTCCTATGGAGGAGGACATGGTAACTCTAGAGGCAGGGGGAGCCAAAGAGGTCGTGGTGGATGGCAAAGAGGTCAAAATGCAAACAGTAATGTTGAATGCTACTACTGTGGTAAAATGGGTCATATGGCTAAAGACTGCTATAAAAAGCAGAATGACATCATAAATGAAAAACTGCAACAAGGGAATTATGCATCTTTTAGCAGACAGGGTGATGACAGAAATGAGCATTTGTTTATGGTGCAGCACATGAACAATTCTGTGACAAGTGCAGAAGAAAGCAATGATGTATGGTATGTTGACTCAGGTGCATCAAACCACATGACAGGTCATGCAGAATGGATGGAGGATGCAAGGAAAATGGAAAAACCAGGATTTGTGGAGACTGGTGATGATACTGCACATCCTATTGTGCAGATTGGAAAATTTCCCTTGTCTATGCAGGATGGGAAAAAGAAATACATGTCCGATGTATTTCATGTCCCGAATATCACCAAGAATCTGGTTTCTGTCGGTCAAATGGTTGAGCAGGGCTTGTAGGTCAGATTTAATCCTCATGGATGCTTTGTTGAGGATATGAAAAATAAAGGTCACTTGATAGCAAAAGGAAAGAAGAAGGGCAGAATGTTTACGTTGGATGCAGACATGTCTGAATTGAGTGCAGCAATGTTTGCACATGGGACCGGTGTAGTTGCAGATATTGATATATGGCATAAACGCATTGGTCATGTTAATGTACAGTGACTTAAATCAATGCATGCCCAAAATATTGTTGCAGGATTGCCAAAATTCAAGGTTGCAGAAATGCATAAGGTATGTGAAGCCTGTCAGTTTGGAAAACAGGCAAGGAAACCATTTCCTAGACATGTTCAAGAGAGTGAGAAGCCATTCGAATTAATCCACTCTGATGTGTGGACTACTAAAGCTGCATCTCTTGGAGGCTGTCATTATTTTGTCACTTTTATTGATGACTATAGCAGAAAAGTTTGGGTGTATTTTATGAAAAAGAAAAGTGAAGTTTTTGGGCATTTCAAAACCCTTAAAGCTATCGCTGAAAAAGAAACAGGTCTGCAAATAAAATGCCTAAGGTCAGATGGAGGGGGAGAGTATCTCTCAAATGAGTTTGTAAAGTTCTTGCAGGAGCATGGCATAAAGCAGCAATATTCATGCAGTTATATCCCACAACAAAATGGAATTGCAGAAAGGAAAAACAAGCATATTGGAGAGGTATCTCGTGCCATGCTCAATGAAAAAGACTTGCCAGATTTTTATTGGGCTGAAGCAGTTGCTACAGCAGTCTACATAATGAACAGGACTCCCACTGCAGCAATACATGGAATGACTCCAGAGGAGAGGTATACTGGTAGAAAACCAGATATTTCTCATTTGAAAATTTTTTGTTGCATTGCCTATGTACATGTGCCAGATGAGTTGAGATCCAAGTTGGATCCAAAAGCTGAGAAGTGCATCTTTATTGGTTACTCTCTGCAGCAAAAAGGGTATAGATGCTATAACCCTTCTACTCGTAAGTTTACAGTGAGCAGAGATGTTGTTTTTGATGAGATGAGTAGCTGGTATAAACCAGTAAATGTGATTGATGATGTAGATGCACAAAATGGTAATGCTGCACAAAATTCACAGCAGCAGTCACAAAATATTAGTGGACCTGGAGCGTCCTCTAGTAGTGGTTCACATTCTTCACCATGGACAGGCAGATTGAGATCAGGAGAATCTTCTCAAAGTAATGCAGATAGTGGTATGCAGGTATCACGAAAAGGAAAAGAGAAGGTTGATCAGTCCATGTTTGATGTGAATGCAGGTCACTCTTATGTGGATGGTGAATCCAGTGGCTCAGAACAGAGCATTGATGATGAGTTGGGTATTCCTTCTATTGTTACACCTGGAGTAAGGAAGACCAGGGATGTTTTGAGAGCACCTAGGAGTGAACCTACTTTGCGCATGTCTACGAGAGCTAGGTATCCTGTGGATAGGCTGAAATATGATGGATTTACAGCCATTCACTATGCATATATGGTCAAAGTGATACAGGAACCAGAACCCACATCTTTTGAGCAAGCCATGGAAAAGAAAAATGGGAGAAAGCCATGGATGAAGAAATGGATGCCTTGGAAGCAAATGCTACATGGGAGTTAGTACCTTTGTCTAAAGGTAAGAATGCAATTGGCTGTAAGTGGGTTTATCAGGTGAAGCACAATGTAGATGGTTCTGTGAATAGATACAAGGCAAGATTAGTAGTCAAGGGGTATGCACAAACATATGGCATTGACTATGAAGAAACATTCAGTCCAGTTGCAAGGATGGCAACTGTAAGAGCAGCCATTGCTATGGCTGCATCAAAGGGATGGTCTTTACATCAGATGGATGTAAAGAATGCCTTCTTGCATGGTGATTTGCAAGAAGAGGTCTATATGGAGCAGCCACCAGGTTATGTGCATGCTGTTCATCCTGAGTTTGTTTGCAGGTTGAAGAAAGCCTTGTATGGCTTGAAGCAAGCACCTAGAGCATGGTCTGACAAGATAGGACAATATCTTGTCACTATTGGCTTTCAGATTTCCAAGGCAGATTTCTCACTTTATGTGAGAAAAACAGAGAAATGTATTATGCTACTTGTCATTTATGTTGATGATTTGATTATGACAGGTGACAGTGATGAAGATATCCTTCATGTGAAAATGCTATTGAAGCAGAAGTTTGAGATGAAGGATTTGGGAGAGCTGCGTTATTTCTTGGGCATTGAGGTGATTAGATCACCAAGTGGGATACAGCTCTTGCAGAGACAGTATGGATTGGACATGCTGTCCAAATATGGGATGACAGGCTGTAAGCCTATTTCAGTTCCTTTGGAGCAAAATGTGAAGCTGAGCACAGATGCAGGTAAGCTTATAGAAGACCCTACTATGTACAGACGCATAGTAGGAAGTTTGATTTATATGACTATTACCAGGCCAGATTTGAGCTATGCTGTTGGATTGGTAAGTCAGTTTATGCAGGCTCCAAGGAAACCACATTTGGATGCGGCTAGACGCATACTCAAGTATGTGAAGTCCACATTGCAGTATGGACTATTTTATGAGACTGGGGTTCAGATACAGTTGCATGGATACACTGATGCTGATTGGGCTGGTAGTATTTCTGATAGACGATCTACCAGTGGATATGTGTTCTCTTTTGGGAGTGCTGCAGTCACTTGGAGCAGCAAGAAACAGCCTACAGTTGCCTTGTCGAGCACAGAGGCTGAGTATAGGGGTGCAGCAATGGCTGCATGTGAGGTAGCTTGGTTGCATAAGCTACTTTATGATATACATCAGTCTACAGATGGACCAGTTGTCATTTATTGTGACAACATGAGTAGTATACACTTGGCAAATAACCCAGTCTATCATGCTAGAACAAAGCACATTGAGGTGCATTATCACTATGTGCGAGAGAGGGTTTTACTAGGTCTTATTGATCTAGTTTATGTCAGCACAGAGGATCAGGTAGCTGACATATTCACGAAGGCATTGGGCGCAGAGAAGCTGTGCAAGTTCAGAGACCTGCTTGGTGTGCAGGAATTGGGATTGAGCTCGAGGGGGAATGTTGAGATATCGAGCTCCACTCGTGATACGCCAGGGTGACCGTTGTGTATTTATGTCACCGACTTGTCAGTTGCAGACGCGGTTGGTACACCGCCCATGAATAATAGCTACATGATAGCTATCCTTATCTACTCTAGTTCGTGGCTCAGTTAGTATGCCACCTTAGTTAGTTGAGTTTGGTTTGAGACCCATATATAGGGTTCTTCTATTTCTTTGTACTTGAGTTCTTTTGGCTTACACAACTAAGAAGAGGAAAACTTTTTTTCAGCCTCCACCCTTGTGTGTCTTCCCCCATTGTGCAAGCAAGAAAGCTTCAAGCGAGACTCCTTCCTTCTCTCCCACAATCTTGACACCCTCCCCTCCAGCACGACAGTCGACTAGGGAGGATAAGGGAAATATTTTAAAAAAATTATATTATCCTAACCTTTTTGGCCTCCAAGAGGAGATTCATATGAACAATGCGTGTTTTAGATTCGGAAATGTTACATTCTCTCCCCCTTGGAGGAATCGAGATGTCCTCATCTCAAGATAAACTAGGGATATTGGTGTAGTTGAGAGTACTTTCATCTATCCAAGTGGCATTCTCCTCGGGATAATCTTTCCACTGGACGAGGCATTCTCTCAAGGTTCTGGATCTCAGTTGTCTCTCCCTAACATCTAAGATCCTGTTAGACCGTAGTTTAAGGATTCCTTGACTAGGCATTACAACTTGTTGGTCATCAAGTACATGGTTAGGATTAGATACATACTTCTTCAATAGGCTAATATGGAATACATTATGAACCTTTAGGTTCTCAAGGAGTTGTAGTCTATAAGCATTAGGTCCTAGGCACTTGAGGATTTTGTACGGTCCACAATACCTTGGACTTAGCTTTTTGCAATCTCCTAAGGATAGGGAACTCTTCTTTGGACGTACGCAAATGAAGACCATATCTCCTTCTTCGAAGACTCTATCTTGATGCTTCAAATCCACGTATGCCTTCTATCTATCCTTGGCAGCTTGGATATCCTGTCTTATTGACTTTATTTGGTCATCCATCTCTTCCAACATCTGCCTTGAAGCTTTAACCCTCAAGGTTGGATCTGAGAAATTTAAGGGGCTTCGACAGTCATGACCATACAATGCTTGGAAAGGGGTCATCTGAATGATTTGTTGGTAAGAAGCACTATAGGCAAATTCAACCAAAGGTAAGTATTGATTTCACGACAGTAGTATGCCCTAAGCATATCCTCGATGACTTGATTGACTCGCTCTGTTTGGCCATCCGTTTGGGGATGGTAAGCTATGCTAAAGTAGAGTTGAGTCCCAATGGCTTCAAAGATGGCTCTCTAGAAGTGTGATGTGAAGAGAAAATCATGATCACTAACGATTCTTCCCGGTAGCCCATGTAGCTTGAATATCTCTTTGATAAACAATCTTGCAATGTTTGAGGCTTTATAGTTTATCTTTACTGGAATAAGATGTGCAACCTTAGTTAGCATGTCAACCACAACCATGATGGAGTTGTATCCCCCCTAAACTTGGGGTACGCCAACAATAAAATCCATACTAATGAATTCCCATTTCATTTGGGGAATGTCAAGCGGTTGCAACTTCCCTGGCATTTTGACATGTTCGGCTTTGATACATTGACAAGACAAACACTCGGTGACATATTTGAGAATGTCACCTTTAAGCCTCTCCCAATGGTAGCTCTTCCTAACTGCATTGAGAGTCTTGGCATAGCCAGGATGTCCTGAGAACGGGGAATCATGAGCTTCCCACAATATCTTCTGCTTAAGTGACTGACTTGCCAGTATACACAACCTCGTTCTATAGTAGATAAGTCCATTATTGATAGAGAATTCATGATACTTAGCTTGCAGCTTTTGATCCTGATCCTTGATAGAGATCTCCCTTAGCATCTTTTGATAGGCTGGATCATGGCATGCTTCCTCTCCAGCTAACTCAAGTATTGGATTGTTTGGCATAGATACCTTTGCAGCTAGAGATCTAGCTGTTGATGGATTTTGCAAAATTAGAGAATTAAGGAATGCCTTGCAACTGAGTGCATCAACAACTACATTCTCTTTTCCTAGTCGATACTTGATTTCAATGTCATACTCTTCCAGCACTTCAATCCACCGATGTTGCCTCATGTTGAGCTCGTTCTGGGTAAAGATCCACTTGAGACTCTTATGATCAGTTACTAGAGTAAACTTGTTTTCCAACAAGTAGTGTCTCCAAAGTTTTAGAGCATGGATGATAGCTAACAATTCTAGATCATGGGTAGCATAATTCTTCTCATGACTCTTCAGCTTCCTTGAAGAGTATGCTATAGGATGACTTTTTTGCATGAGCACACATCCTAAGGCAAGTGTGCTAGCATCAGTTACTACCTTGAACTCCTTATTGAGGTCTGGAAGTTTTAGGATAGGTGCTGATACCAAACTTTGCTTCAGTCTATCAAAGCTGGTTTATTCAGAAGTTGATCATGCAATGGATGTTTGCTTCTTCAGTAAGTCCGTCAAAGGTACTGCAATCAAAGCATAGTTTTTTATGAAGACCCTATACCATCCTGTCAATCCAAGAAACCTGCGTATTTCTTTGACACTTATTGGTATTGGTCATTCTAGCACATCTCTGACCTTGGCTAGATCCACTGAGATTCTTTCTGCTAATACGATGAATCCCAGATATTCAATCTGACGTTTGAAAAATGCACACTTCTTCATTTTAGCATACAGCTTATGTGCCCTCATTGTCTCAAGGACAATCCGAAGTTGGGGTTCATGATCTTCCTCCTGTTTGGAATAGACTAAAGTGTCGTCGAAGAAGACGAGCACAAAGTCATCAAGATATGGCCTAAAAATATCATGCATTAACCTATTGAAGGTGGCAGGTGCATTTGTAAGCCCGAATGACATAACTAAGAACTCAAAGTGTCCATATCTTGTGTTGAAGGCCGTCTTTGGGATATCTTCTTCCTTGATCCTTATTTAATAGTAACCAGACCTGAGATCAATCTTGGAGAAGATCTTCGCATCCTAAAGACGATCAAGAAGCTCATCTATTCTAGGAATAGGGTACTTGTTTTTTATAGTTGATTGATTCAACCCTCTGTAATCAATACATAGTCGAAGTGTTCCATCTTTCTTTTTCTGGAACAGTACTGGAGCTCCCCATGGTGAACTGCTAGGATGGATGTAGCCCTGATCTAGCAATTGCTTGAGTTGTTCCTTCAGCTCAATTGCTTCCAGTATAGACGTCCTATAAGGTCTCTTTGCAATTGGCGCAGCTCCTAGTACTAGCTTAATCTCATGATCCACTTCTCTTTGAGGCGGAAGTTCTGTCAACTCTTCAGGAAATACATCCGAATATTCCTTTAGCCAAGAAGGTTCTTCACTAGACTCTTGCTTCTGATCCAACTTGTTGAGCTTAATTAAGTAGACAGGTAGTTCTTTTCTGACTCCCTTTATAATCCGAGATGCCTTGGCCAATTGAATTTTTGGATTTCCATCCTCTCCTTGAGTTGTGACTATTTCCCTTTCAGAGTTTCGAAAGGAAACTTAGCCATTTCCACAATGAATGTGGGCGTCATTAGGCTTAAGCCAATCCATTCCGAGTAGACACTCATGGAACCTAAATTCATGACTCTGAATTTGACCGAAGTCGTCTTTCCTCCCAGAAAGAATTCCACCTTAGCAGTTTGCCTGGTACAAGTAACCTCACGACCATTTGCCAATTCCACAAGCAAGATAGGTGCTTCTACTATGGCTATTCCTAATCTTTTTGCACAAGCTGGTGAGATAAAGAAATGTGCACTGCCACAATCAATCAAGGTTTTAAAACCTTTACCTTGGTAGTCTGACGGTGTCTGAATCACCGAGAACTGGCGATTCAGCCCTTTCTTATGAAGAGCAGCATGGACTGTCGCCCTTTCAAACTCTGCTTCCATGGTCGGATCTTCTTCTTCTTCGCACATTTGCCTATTGGCAATGCACGCGGTTCTTCCTCTACCTCAGGTAGCGGCTCCCTCACCACGGCCCATTCCTTGAAAAGGTACTTGGCGATATCCTCCTCCAAGCTTGGGACATTGCCTCTTGAAATGACCGGGCTCGTTGTAGTGGAAATAACTAAGGTTTTGGCTATTGCTTTGAGTAGGGACAAAGTTGTTGACATTGTTAGTTCTTGCTTTCTTTCTTTGTCCTTGATTCTGATCTTGAACTCTCTTCATTTGAGACCTGAATGTTCCTCTGTTCGGGTCATTATAAGGCCAAGTTTTATTACCTCTTGGTCTAGACTGCACCTCTTGAATTATAGGGGCAGCTCAAATGAGTGCGTCCTAAAGATCTGATGGGCGCATCGATTCAAGACGGGTATTCACTGGCGGATTTAAGCTGGCACAAAATTTTGACACCTGTTGTGTCATGTCCATCTGTGGTGCATACTTTAGAAGTGAGACGAATTTAGAGTAGTATGCGTCAAGAGTGAGTCCCAGTTGTTTTAGCTCGTAGAACTCATTCATTTTCTGCGTGTGATATGCAAGTGGTAAGTATCTTCCCTGCACGGCTTTCTTCAGCTTCTTCCCAGGTAATGGATCCTTCCACAATTCCTTGATCTCTGCACCATTGCTTCCACCAAAGCCTGGCTTCGCCAGTGAGCTTCAACTTAGTGAGCATAGCTTGATTGGCGAGTATAGTACCAGCTACTTCAAAGTAATCCTCCATGGATTCAATCCAAATTTCAGCATCTGCTTGGACGGACCTGCCTCTCCCGTCAAATTCGGGCGGCTTAATCTGCTTGAGAAGAAACTTCTTCTCCTGGATTACAAAAGTACTTGATGTAGGAGGCGAACTGGAATTCTGTACCTGGGGTTGTGCCTGGATAAAGGTTTCTTAACGTTATTACTCAATAATTGTTACAATTTACATTTCATCTCGATTTCAGCTATCAATCAAGCAATCTAACCACTTAACTTTTTATCAATTCTCATGCACAAATAGACATTGATAAAAAGAAGTCTTATTGTATTTATATGGGCATAGCCCTTTCGGAATACAACATTTCTTGCGATGATAAGCCAACTGTTTATATTTAGTTTGGGGAGAATAAGGTTGTGTTACATTTATTTACAGGACCTGTATAATAGTATGGTTTTGGGTCATGGATCTTCAGGAATCGGTAAGTCATTGGAAGATCAGGGTATCCTTTCCTTTGGAACCCATTTTTCTCATGGCGCCCCAATACTTTAATCCTATCGACGGGGATTACACGAGTCACTTCCTCATATACATATGAGTTCAGTTCAACCCTCCGACCTCGAATATGTAAAGTTGAGTTTACGTGAGCCTCCACAAAAATGAACAGCTTCACGACTTTCAGGTCTTCCAACCACTTGATCCTCTTTAGGTTGGTTTATAGGTATGCAAACCGATGGGTAGCTATATAGTAGATTCCTGAGACTTTGTTCCATGTACAAAGGTGATGGATTATAGATACGCTCTAGGATGTTCATCATCTCAACCCTTTGTCGATAATCCGGGGAATACATCGCAATCATAAACATGACTTGAAATACCAAGAACCTGTTCCATGCTTCATAGTTCTGCAAGACATCATTGAAAGTAAGGAAATGTTTGGACAGCAACAATTGCTTTACTTTATCTTATTAAGATTTCATAAAAATAAATCCTTCGTTGGTTCGCTCTAATACCAACTGTAACGTGTCCACCTGTTATCTTCAGGACACGTCTTAGTAGTCCATCGGAAAGGATTTCTAGAAAGCTTCGCCTGGCACTCCCATGGAATGTTACGGGGTTTGCGATCTAGGACTCTCCGCGTCTGCCACGTAGCGGAAGTATTCCAGCTGTTCCCACTTAGGACCGACCTGAATTAGGGTTTTCCCTATTGGTTATTTCCTAACGGCAACTAGCGTCGAACCCAAGCGAACTACTTTACGCAAAAACACCAGGTCCGAAGCGGATTCACGCTGCACTTGGTTCAAGGATAATGGAAAACGAGAGGGATGCGAAGCTCAACCTCTCTGCCATAAGGCATAGTCCCATTCAGTTCCCCTAAAACAGCGTAAATTGAGATCATTTATAATCTAAACTCTAGGTCAACACCCTTTTTTTCTGTTCGTATCCTTTGAACGATCTTCTCGGTGTCCATCATGATTGAGAAAAGTTCCCAGCCAACTGGGACCACCCATCCATAGGACGGACCTATAACCTATGGCCACATCCTCCGCACTTTCCTCAAGTTGTTTTTAGTTATTTAATTAACTAACACATTTAGTTAGACATGTATCAATCAGCTTCCTTAATTAGCCCGTTAGGCACTGGTTCCTTTACGTAATCATAGCATTTGACATAGAAAAGCAATGTCAAACAAGTTCCTTTTTAACAAGTTATCATATTTATCTTTGAAATACATAAAGTCCAGCCCATAGGCTTATCCACAATCCGCCCGAAGGCTATCCAGCAATCCACAAGAATCACTAATCCAAGATTCCGCCCGTAGACTAGTATACGGGCCTCAAGATCCAATCCCGAGTCATGTTAGCCTCTTGTGCAGGGCTCGGAACGGGAGGGATTTACGGCCAGAGCCCCCTCTGGCACCCAAGTGTCCTCTTGCTCCAAGTAGCGCTCAACGGAGAGACCTCTCACAGCGGGTTCGGTCCACCTTTCCGGCGCGGTTAACAACCCCCTTGATTGGGGTCAGGCAAGCAATCGGGGGTAATTGAAGCTGCCTCTCCCTTCAAGCCTTCAACGTGAAGCATCAGATATCCATTTATCCTTTAATTCTTTGAGCAAACAAAGCAAAACAGTGCTCTTAAATCTATAACAAGCACAATCATTTCCATTAGTCGTTATTGTTAGCCAACTGCTAAGGAGTAAATCCTTCTTTCCGAATGAATCCAGCACTCGATTCGGGATTAATTTCGACTTGGCAAGATTCCCAAGGGTTTATTTGTTAGCCCTAGATCATGGGTTAGGGCGTACCCTAGTAACCCGACTTGATCAATACCTTAAGTTCATATGTTATTCCAATTTATTGATTGGTCCTTTGCTTCCAAGCAATTATCTTTACCCTAGAAAGATACTATATTAGGACGATTATTTATCATCTTGTAAGATAACTTGCATAAGAATCTGCCAACCTCATTCCAAGGAATTGGCCATTCCCTTGTGATCCAATCACAAGATCATGCGACGCTGCAACTTGTTGCACAAGTGTCGCATCAAACTATGGGACTATTCTATCCATCAATTGTGTCTTCTAATCACGATGTCATGATTAGATACAACAATCCGTTCCTGTTTGCATTAGACCGACATTGTCGGTCTTAGGGTCCCGACATTCCTAGGGAAAAAAACCCTAGATCTTTTCTCGCAAGTATGTCCTATTGTCCCTACATTCCGTGAATGTGGGCAAGTATTTAAGGTATAGAAGTTTCAGTTTTGGCAACACGTGCGACCAAGTAAATGTCTTCACCGTGCTAACCCTAGTCAGTTCCTTGGGATACGTTGTATTGAATTAACCCTTTTCTAAACGAGGACTCCGCGGTTTTAGGTGTTTAGGTTTATGCCAATTTAACCTATCTATTCTTGAAGATAATTACGCTATCATTTCCATAACCACATGACTCATTGTCTACGCGTAAGTTGATTTTCAAACCCTAACTTTTCGGTTTAAGATCAAGCATAGGTTAGGCTATAGCCTAACTCCAATTAATCATTCTATAACATGCAAACAAGATTCATGCTAAAACATGCAACCTTTTACTATTTTTATTTTCGAATGAATTTATCGTGTGCAAAACTTACCCACAGGAAAGGGGGGGGGGGAAGGGTGTAGAAGACCCTTTAGGATATAGGGAATCCTTTTGTGGGGAGGGAAAGGGGCATAAAGAGCCCTTAGGAGGGAAGCTTGAGAAGGTGGGAGGAAAGGGTATGAAAGGGGCTTAGGAAGGAATTTTTGTATGGAGGGGAATAGGGGCTTTAAGGAGTCCATATGAGGAGGGGCTTCTTAGGAGCTTTTAGAAGCTTCTTAGCTTCTGAATTAACATGGAAGCCCCACGTGGCGACCTGCGCGGCAGATAGCGAACTGACAGACGGCTTCACGACTCTTCTTCTTCTCCACGGCAGCACGGTGGCAATGTCCGTAGCCTCACGGCCCTCCTCTTCCTGATCTCCCCGGCGGCGACTAGCATAGACTCGGCAGATTCTCCCTCCTTCACGACAGCAACAGCGTCTCCACTCGTCCTCTCCCTCTCACGGCAATGGCAGCGTCTCCACCCTCCTCTCCACTCACGGCGGAGTCGACGGCGTCTTCCTCTTGTTCTACGGCAGCCTCCACCCTTCCATTTACCACCTTAGCCTCCCTCCTCTCTGTAGCTCTGTCACAGATTAAATAGGTGAGGGGAGGGAATCTTCCCTCCCCCACGCGTCATTTCGCATGGGATCTTCCCCCCTGCAAGCTCCATCAAGGAGCTGGATCATACCTGCTATTCCCCTCCCCTCCAGCACGACAGTCGGCTGGGGGGATAAGGGGAATATTAAAAAAAATTGCTATTATCCTAACCTTTTTAGCCTCCAAGAGGAGATTCCTATGAACAATGTGTGTTTTAGATTCGGAAATGTTACACTTCTATGATATCAGCAAGGGTTGTCATGTGATGTGGTTGCTGTGTGGTTAGAGATTATTTGCAGGACTCTGATGACAGTGTAGGATTCTCTTATTGTTGAAGGACATCAACAAGTTCTCTCTTTCTTGCTACCATATTTCTGACTTTTTTAAAGGTTTAGAGTTTTCCAATGGTGATATGCTTAGACAGTCTCTTTCTCTTTTCTCCTACAACATTTTCGACTTTTTTTTTGGAAGGGTGGGGAGGCTTCCCCGGAGAGTTGAATATGGCTAGAAAATCTATTGTGCATCTGATTATTCTTTGATTTCAGCAGCCTGTAGAGAGAGAGAGAGAGAGAGAGAGAGAGAGAGAGAGAGAGTGTGTGTGTGTGTGTGTGTGTGTGTGTGTGTGTGAGAGAGAGAGAGCAGCATACCTTTAATATGGCTAGAAAATCTGGTGTGCATCTGATAATTCTTTGATTTCAGCAGCCTGTACGGAGAGAGAGAGAGAGAGAGAGAAAGACTGGAAGCAGCATACCTTTGCATAGGAGCCATAGACTAGCATGTGAACAAGTCTTAGACAAACGTACTACATTTAGCCTTTTCATAAAATATTCTCCAATTTTCTTATTTCAGCATTTTATTATGCGTTACTCTAATTTGTATATTCTGTGCTTAACCAAAAATGATCTGCTCCCATCAGCCCTTATTCTACAACTTCGGAGCATTTTATATTTTCCTGTTTACTTTTTGACATTTTCCACCCCCTCTACCACAAATGCCTGGATGGGGCAGGCCAACCAGAGATACTTCTTTGTGCCGTCAGTCAATTACAAGCCAGTCCCACTCCTACTTCTCTCGACTCGGAACAGAGCCAATGTTCTGAAAATGGTTGTACCAATTGGAACCTGCCGGTTCACTTGTCTTTAAGCACTGTCACTTGTCAAGCATATTTTAGCCCTTTTAATTTACTGGTTTGTGGGATCCATCCTAGGTCCCTACCAAAATTCGCATGGGTAACTCATGGGCACAGAAAGCTCCCCTGTTCCAAAGAACAGAGAAAATGAGCAGAGAGTACAATATGCAGTCAAAGAAGTCAATCTGAGGGCTGCACCATGCCGAAGGCTTTGGACTTACACAAGTAGAACTGGGAATGAAAGCACCAAGGCCACCCCTACTTTGATTAGGCTAGGACCCCACCTATGCCAACAAAGGGAGAGAAGGCCATATAAAGAAGAGAGAGAGGTGAGCTAGAGAGCAAAAAGGGTCTTGAGGATAGAGAACATGATTTCTACCAATCAATGATTGCCAAGTGTTAGGACTTAAGCAAGTTCATGGAGTACCACCATTTTTAGACAGTACTCCATGAACTCCTTAAAGTTTTGACTCAAAGTTAAGAGGGGTCAAATAAACTAGCCACACGCTATTGAACTCGACTATGTGAGCTTGAGCAAGTAAAATTTACTTGGGCCTGGCCTAGCTTTGTTGAGCTTAGCTTTCTACCCTTGCCACATAGAAGCAGGGTTTTCACTGGTCCTTCAGTACACACTGACAAGTGGCCCCCAGCCCTGTGTGTAACCACCAAAAACCAAGTTGCCTGCTGCTGATCTTGACAAAGGAGCTGAACAATGGTTAGCATGCTCCCCCAGAATGCTTTTGCTTCGACAGTCTGAGAGAAGTGAGAGAAAAAGAATGTCACCTTCTAGTTGCCCTGTCTAGCACAAGCAAAGGCCAAATTGGTGTGCAATAAGCAGAAAACATTAGCCTGCCATATTCACATTGCTTGGTTTCTAGGCCAAAAAAGGCTTGGGAGGGGAATGAATTACCTTCATTGGACTCCAAGGTCTAGAAGAAGAAGAAGAATTATAGCTCATTGCTAGCTGTGAAGATAATGGGTAAGCATGAAATTCATGTGCAGATGGGCATTCACAGGCTATTGGAACAGGTGGAGCAATTGAAGTGTGAAGCACAGAGGTGAAACCTTGAATACCTTGGAAGATAAGCTAGAGGTCAAAGTGTGGCAAGGTATCCCATATCTACAAAGAGGTCGAATAGCTCATAGAGGAGTTGTGGAGCACTTATAGCATGCAGGCATGGTCAAATCAAAGGAATGACTGCAGCGAGGACATGGGAAAGAAGCATTATGTCAATTTAGCAAACTATGTGAGAGTGCACAACAGAAGGGGAAATGTGAACATGCAGAGAGTGTTGAGAAACCCTTCACTCGCAGATTGCGTTTTTGCATTTCTGCATTTTGCGTTTAGGGTTTGCAGCCCCAAAAAGGGGCGCCACCCTGACTAACTGTGCCTATTTATAGGCCACTCTCTCACTCATTCTTTACAGCTGATTCATTCAGTCCGTCACCTCTTCTCTCAGCCTCTCCACTACCCTCACACCCCTTCAAGAGGACATTGCAGTTCGTGGTTCGTGACTGTCTTCATCATCTTCCTTGTGCTACAGCACCCTTGTTCCCTTGTATCACATTCACTCCATGATTCAAGTCTTCATCATTCCATTCATCACAGTTTCTTCTCTCTTCCCTTCTCTTCTCCATGTTTGCCGATTTCACTCTGTGTTCCTCCCTGCAAACCCTACTATCCCGCTGGTACATCATCTTTTGACATGGTATCAGAGCCAGATCTGCTCAAACAGTGGTAAAGATCCTCCACTCTAGTGACAATAAAGACTGATGGCGGGTTCGGCATCCACTTCTCTTCTTCTTCCGTTGCATCAAAATCTTGTTTTTGTAAGTTTCAGATTTCAGGTATTTCAGCTTGCTACCCACACCCCGGACGTGGAGGATATCGCGGTCCAAGTTGGCCATTGCTGTCTATAACAGTCTAACGCCTATTTCCAACCTACCACACACTATTCAGAGCCCCTTTTTAGTCTTTCTCTGAACGCAAGGTTTTTAGTATTTCTCTCTCCTCACCTTCGTTTTTAGTATTTCTCTCTCCTCACCTTCAGAGAAGACAAAGACCGGTGGTGGGTTTGGCATCAACATCTAATTTCTCTACTATTTCCACTGTGCATTGGGAGAAATCCTTTTTCTCCCTCCCACCCTCCCGTATCCAGTTTACCACACCGGTACCATGGCATCTCCCCCGATAGATTTCCCTTATACTGGGTGTACCTACTACGGCACGAACGGTCATCTCACTGAATACTATCGACATCGACCTTTGCTCCCCACCCCTTCGGAGTATATGCATCTTCCACCATGCACTCCTTGTGCCACCTCTCCTTTCTAGGCCACAGAGATCGTTCTACATCGGCTATTAGAGTATGATACTCAAGGCAATAAGCCGCATCCGATGCGCACTAAGTCCTTTCGAGCACACGAAGGCTCTAAGACCTTACAAGGAGATAAGCCCTCCTAGAGACCACTCCCCAACGCGGAGGTTTTCTCCGCCCACTTCCGAATACAGTGGCTTCCATGGCCCACATCTCCTCCACAATCCACTCTCCTGAGAGCCCGTGATTATTCCCCACCCTTTGCTCATCCCGAGCCTCCTCCTTCCCCACCCTCTTCCACTCAAGTTCAAGAGGCCACTTCTAGGTTCTTTTCAGCTTCTTCTTTTGAGCCCCAGATACCTTCTTTGATACGACCAACGGTACTACCTTCGTCATCAGATGCTTTGCAGTCCGTGAGCCATGAGTGGTTTGATTCCCTTTCTCTCTCAGACTAGGATTCAGAGGGGGATTTTCTTACTTCGCCCTCAGAGGGGGCTTCCAGTTCTTCTTCGGCTTCCCAAGGGGCTCCTACTTCTACTCCTTCCGATTCAAAGAGGGACCCTATGTGCCATGAAGTTCTTCACATACCACCACCTTTCACTTTCGAGGAGTGGCTCTCCTTTGAGCAGTCATTTCCTCTACACATGCCCAATATCTAGAGGATCTACCTAGATTGGGGGCCCTTGGGTCTTCAACAGCAACTTGGTGGCTAGGCTTTCGTATTCCTTCTAGCATGGAGTCACGGAGCTAATGGCTTCTCTCTTGAGATTGAGTTTCGAGTTCTACAACTCATCCAGTCTCCTGGCTATCTTCAAAAGTCTCCTTTCAGGTGATATTCTCAAATTACAAGGTGGATCTTCTTCGTTCCTTGGTTAGCATGGAGCCACCTCCCGAGATCGAGTACGGGCGTATCCTTATGGTTCTCGGCACCACACAAATTCTGATATTCCTTCTATACATTACATGATTTCCCCCTTCACTCGCAGATGGCGTTTTTGCATTTCTACGTTTTGCAATTAGGGTTTGCAGCCCCAAAAAGGGGTGTCACCCTAGACTAACTATGCCTATTTATAGGCTACTCTCTCACTCATTCTTTACGGCTGATTCATTTAGTCTGTCACCTCTTCTCTCGGCCTCTCCACTACCCTCACACCCCTTCAGGAGGACATTGTGGTTCGTGGTTCGTGGCTGTCTTCATCATCTTCCTTGTGCTATGGCACCCTTGTTCCCTTGTATCACATTCACTCCATAATTCAAGTTTTCATCATTCCATTCACCATAGTTTCTTCTCTCTTCCCTTCTCTTCTCCATGTTTGCTTAGTTCAATCTGTGTTCCTCCCCGCAAACCCTACTGTCTCACTAGTACGTCATCTTTTGACAAAGAGAAGCGAAAAGAATGACTGCAATGAAAGAAGATAATGGAAGGAGAAAATCTACACTGAAATCCAAAAGAATGCTGAATACAAGAGGACTGATCAGTCCCAGCATGCAGCCAAAAGCATCAGTGAGGGCATTATATCAGGCTAATCATGGAAGGCGCCACCAAAAGATGGAGAAGAGTTGTCGGAGTGTGCTGAAACCTACAAGAATAATGATGGCAGCCACTGGAGGTAGGCTATATGAAGCCATAATTCTAGAAACTGACCCACCTAGTCAAACTAGAATAATGATGGCAGCCACTGGAGGTAGGCTATATGAAGCCATAATTCTAGAAACTGGCCCACTTGGTCAAACTAGACCTAAAAATGCTGGCTGACCTGATCATCAATGATAAAATGAAAAGGATGATCGCATCATCTACCAATGTAAACACAGCCTCCAGTCACTGGAAAAGGAATGCGATGAGCTGGAAAATATCCATCAGTGTGATCACACCCAAAATCCAACTAGAAAAGCAATGAATACTCTAAACAAAGCTTCCTTCTCCATAAAAACACGACAGATAGAGTGTCGAAGCTCCTAATGTCTCCATTTGACTCAGACTGAGGTTCACAAGCAGGATATGACTATGCAAGACACACGACTGCTAACACCCCCTCTCAAATCCTGGGTGTGGTTGAAGGCTAAAGAAGATAGAATGGAACCAAGGGCGGCAGAAGAAATGCCAATGCTAACAAAGTTTGTTCATGAAATCCTTTGATGAAGAAGCTTCCCATGATCCTCAGAATCCCCCTCTGAAACACAAGGGGCTTGGAAATCCACAATTGCATCATCTATACCATTCCCCATCCCTCTCAAAAGGATGGGAGGTACAAGGGAACCACTAGAGGAGATGATGGGGGATGGGATGAAACCTCTAGGGATAGGTGGTGCACAAGCAAGAACGTATGTGGCAATGAAAGACTGCCTTAGAGGACCCACACAAGGAAAGGGGAATGGAGCCTATATAAACCTCTCTCATGCCAACCTGTCGCTCTTTAAGGACCCTGCACGAGGTGAGACTGCCTCGAAGGACCGTGCATAGGGAAAGAGGAATGGAGCTTGTATAGTCCTCTCTCCTACCAACATGTTGCTAAAATGGCTCCTGAAGAAGAGTCCTCAACAAAAACATCCTACTCGGTGAAGACAACCCAAGGCCATGAATAGAGAGGAGTGGGAAGCCCAAGTCTGGTACATGTAGGACTTTTGAAATGGAGTGCGATGGACGATCGGACAATAGCAGCAAAGTGTCAACACCACTAACATGCATCGGACAAATGTCAGTAATAATGGCTATATCAGCTAATGGGCAAAGATCTTGCAACAAATCTCCTCAAGGAATCATATGACACAAAGCACCATTGTCAATGAGCCAAGGCCTCTTTGAAGACGAGACAACCAATGAATTAGGCTCCTCTATTTTGTGGATGTAAAGGAACACGGATTCACATGTAACAGTTGGTGAAGAAATAGAGGAGGGTAGCTTCATTATTTACTCCCGGGACAAAGTTGAGCGTATTTCTTTCAACATTTCTCCTCAGGATGAGTGCCCTTCTCACAATGTGGGCATTTAGGCTTCTCTAAATGTGTGCTAGAGCCCGAGAAAGACTCTAAATGTTTAATCTACTTTTTCTTATTCTTGGCTTTCTTGTCCCTTTTGCCCCCTCCCATACTTGCAATAAAAGCTTTAGAAAGGTTGGATCCACTTTCACCAATTTCTTTGAGTTACTCTTTATGCTCCAAAACAAGCGGAGCTAGCTCTTCCCAAAGAAGAGTCTCCCAAACCCTAGAGATAACCAAGCTGGTGTAGAAGACATCATACTTGGGAGGAGGTGACTGAGTGATGAGAATCATTGCCGCGTTCTTTGACGAAATCATCTTGCCAAGGGATGCAAGCTCATCCCAAATGTCCTCCATCCTATTGATGTGATCTTGCATAGAAGGGGAATCATCAACTGAGAGCATCTAGATTTTCTTCTCTATGGTGATATAATGGGCAAATTTCTTCTGATGGTAGAGAGAAGAGAGCTTCCTCCATACCTCCATTGTGGTCTAAAGTCTATCCATATGCACAAGGATAGAGACCTACGTACTCATGAAGAGAAAAGATCGTGCTTTAGAATTGAGCCGATCCCAAAGAGCTGCTTCGTCCAACGTAGAACCAATGCAAGGATCCTCCACTGGACACAGGAGTGGGGTAGTAACAAATTCCCACAAGTTGAAGATGTCAAGGATGTAGTTTGCATCATCAAGTCTATCTTCTTTGGGGAGAGAAGAAAACACTAGCACTTGAATAGAAGAAGCCATCATGGCTATGTGAGGGCGTGTAGTAAGGGCCCTATGAGAAACATCAAGAGAAGCAAGGAGAAGAAGGGCGCTCCAAGCTTCTTGATCTATCAAAGTGAAAACGAGGATTTGAGTGTTGATCTTTGCATTGCTCTTTGCAAGTCTCTAAATGATGGGACCACTCTACAGAAGGAAGATTGAACGGTCTCCTCATTTGAGTCATCAAACTTGTCAAATTGGTACTCCATAAGTCTTCAAATAGACCTACGAACACAAGACTCCTATGTTTTAGGGTCGGTCTAGCCGAATGGAGGGAAAATCAGCTATACCCTGCAAAAAGAAGTTGTAGATGCCCCGTACACTTCATAGAAGGCCCAAACAAGGCAAAAAATCTATGTTCTTTGTAACAGATCTGCTCCAAACAGCAGGCTGAGTGTGGTCTTCTCTTTGTAGAACCTCCAAGTCCTCACTTTGGCAATGATACCATGTGAGAATGCGCAATGGAAGAGGAAACACAAGCATAGAGAGAGAAGGGAAGAGAAAGACTACAATGAAAGAAGAGAATGGACAGAGAAAATCTGCATTGAACTCCAAAAGAATGCTGAATAAAAAAAGGACTGATCAGTCCCTACATGCAGCCCAACGTGGATCTGATGGCAGAAGGCAGCACCACAAGATGGACAAGAATCCCTGTATGTCAGAATGTGCTGAAACCTGCAAGAATAATGATGGCAGCCACTGGAAGCAGCCTATATAAAGCCAAAAATGCTGGAAAACGACTGGCCTGGTCAAAATGGGCATAAAAATGGTGGCCGACCTGATCTCAAAAAACTCCTAGGCAATTCCTGTAATTGAGAGTGATTTGATGGACATGAAAAAGTCGGCTGTACTGTGGCCAAGAAAAGAAGATTGTTGGCAAAGGAGAGGATTTCCAAACTTACGAACTCTGATTTTCAACAGGACCTATTAAATACAACTGTTTGACCCTAATGAAAGGGTGGAAAATTTCAGAGTTGCTCCCATACAACAGGTGCATGTAAAATTTGGAAGAGAAAACTGATATATTGGATATAGACGATGGTTTGAACAGATATGGCAAACTTACTCAGAGCCAAAAGTGAACAACCAAAACCATAAAATGGCTGAGTGTTTGCCACAAATTGGTAGCTCGCTACATATTACATAACAGATTTTAGACGATATATTACACTGGATTGGACCGGCACCTCAACAATTACAAATGATATGACCATTAGAGTGAACAGATTGTAATATATATGTTAATAATGATGTCAGATGCTTCATGGTCATATATTGTGTGAACAAACACAGATTCTGAAACCCTGCACGCTTGTTGTCATACAACTACAAGTACACCAAAAGAGTCTTGACTGGTCTCATGGATGAGATCTAAAACTTAGTGATGATAGGCTCAGTTATTAAGAACACACAAAGTTCAATGGCCTTTCGCTGAAAAATGTTTCTAACTCTGTACAAAGTTAGAAAGGTATTCACCTAACTGCCTCTTTTGCAAGCTGACAGACAAAAAATAGTCATTTTCAATGGAGACCTGTAGAGATGCAAAACTGATAATACAAACTCCAGGTTTGCTGAAGTTTTTCAGGGTAGGAACCTTTGCATGTCCTGGAAAATGTAAGGCACAGGGTAAAGCCCATGGTGGTGTGAGGATGAGGTTAGCATATATCACAGCACTATGCCATGATGGAGCCAGAACTTGTCTTGACTCTTGGTGTTTGACACATCAGCTGTCAATTGGTTCATAATACAAGCATAACCAAAGGACATAAGGAACGGTCCACTTGGACTGCCAAGACATTTCAAGGTTGAAAACCCACCCTTAAGATGGGTTGATTGAAAGTTGATAGCACTAATAAGCTTATAAAGGTACACATTTCTATGGCAGCTTATGGACACTGTCCAGTAAGATGGGCTGTCATAAACTCCTTTGAGGTGCAGTTCTATCAGGGAGGTCAAACCTTTCTTCAGATGGTTTCTTGAAAACCATCACATCCAAACGAGAGATCAATGCCCAGGAAAGAGAGCTGCAATGGCAGATGCCTTTGCATGATCACCAATGCATCATGTCAGAGGACGTAGAGGTGAGTGTGGAGCTTGCTTTTCGAGGGTCCTGCTGTATTGCATCATCAGAGCTACTGCTTGCCTGCCTGTGGATGGGGAAACTGGTTCCATCTTCCATTTGAAAAGAAAAATCTTTCGGTGACACAATCCTCATAGACTGTACTGCAGTTACAAATATCCTGTTGAACATCAAAAAGAGAAAGTTAGTTGAGATATGTAGGGATTCTGGGACAAATAACATTTATATCATCAGCAGCTTGCATATAGTGTTTCAGAACTAACTAACAAAAGTAAGATGAGCTTAAGCACTTACTCCCAAGGACCATCACCAACGAGAAGCCAATCCCTTTCTTTGTCTCTATATGCAAGACTCCAGCCTGATCTGGGATCCTCAAGTTGACCTTCTAGGCCAAACAGTCGTGCAATCTCAGCACGGAGCTCGTCATAGTTTCGGAAACGTGTCACATCCACAGAGCGACCAACGGCTCCGGTCTTATAAACCTGAGCCAAAATCATAATGAAAAATATACATATCCATCAATATAAAGCATCCATTTCACACAGGAACATGTACAATGTGCTGTCATGTACCTTTGTATAGGTCCGTACAGGTGGACTGATCTGGGGCAAGTCTTGAACTGGTGGGAGAAAACGAGTATCGCCCAATTCTTCATCAAATAGACTAGAGTTGAAAGAGGCATCCATTCCTCCAGCAGATGATTGAGCCGGCATCACTTGACCCACATTTTGCAACTCATTTATACCATTGTACCCCCTGAACCCAGTTGACACTGAGGGCATGCTCACTGGTGGTATGCCATCATCCATTCCAAAGACTGACTGCCTATGAAGACTGGAATGTAGATCTTCGTGTCCTGGAGGGAAATCTCGGAAACCAAAAGGATTTGAGGAAAATCCTGTAGCTGAAAAGCTCGGAACCCCAACAGGGTCTGTTATAGGAGCA
Organism: Lygodium microphyllum; assembly: GCF_053477565.2. NCBI lineage: Eukaryota > Viridiplantae > Streptophyta > Polypodiopsida > Schizaeales > Lygodiaceae > Lygodium > Lygodium microphyllum. The sequence continues at coordinate 82,138,305 of NC_141144.1, forward strand.
TTATATATGCCTCCTGATTGTGTTGAGATATTATTTGCTCCGATTGGATCTGTTTGAGGGGCACCATACATGGCTCCTGTTTGTGATGTGACATTATTAACTTCTGTTTGGAACCCAGTTGACACTTGCATCACAGAAGAATTCCATGGAACAGAGGAATCTTGGTGAGATTCAGTCGCTGACAACATTATGGGTGCTCTTTTTACAGGTTGATTCACAGGTGCCATATTTGTGTGCAGAGAATTCGTGTCGGTCACAAAGCTGCTGAGCATGGATTGCATAGTACATGAGTTCTGCAATGAGGTAGTTGGACTTTTTATGGTTATAGACTCAGTCGGTGGGATCTGAGATGTAGTTATGGTGGTTTGGTGTGTTGCTTGTGACTGAGAGGATGGTACAAGGGTAACGAAATGAGTGGCATTAGGGAATGGAAGCATGTGTTGCTGATGTAGGTGCTCAGAAAATGGGCCATGCATTTGAGATTGAAAATAAGAGTATTGGGGTTGCAAAAGCGATTGCTGCTGATGATGCACAGGAGGATGCGATTGCGAGGCAGCTTGTTGCTGTTGCTGAATTTGTTGCTGCTGCAAGTGAGGTGGTTTTGCAAGAGCTCCTTGTAGTTCTTGAGACTGCTGTGCCTGAGATTTTGGAAGAGCCTGCTGTTGTTGTTGAAAGTGTTGTTCAAGTACTGGCCCTTGCCCAGTTTGTTTTTCATGCTGCCCAATTAGAGGAGGTCGGAACACTGAGACCGGCTGTGCTTGTGCAAGAGATGGTTGTGGTTGCTGTTGTGGGAGAAAAAGGATCTGCGAATGGTGCTGAGGATGTGACTGTCCTTTGTACAGCATCTGATCAGGTTGCATAGTCTGATGAAACTGAAGCTGCTTTGAGGGATAAATCTCCTGTAATGCTGCTGCTCCTAATGCATCATACACATCCGACTCAGCAGCTGAACCAAACCTCTGCTGTACTGGGTCCATGAAAGAACTCACCCCTATCCCTTGGGTGGCTGAACCAAACCCACTAGTGACGTTTGGAAAGTGCATCCACACGGGGGATTTCCTCAAACCATCGAAGTCCACGTCTGTGCAGAAACATCCAAAAGCAGGAAGCATAAAGAAAGAGCATAAATTAGCCCAAAACATTTGAATCAATATCTGTAAGCAAGCACATGCTTGATAAATTTTTCTTATTCCACATCCAACAAAAATTAAGCATGGATTAAGCATTTACATGTGCATGCAAACTCATAGGAAATGTGAAGGTGTGTAGGAAAGGCTGGTTGGAGCATGGGTTGGGGGGATAAAATAGGGATGAATGAGTGCACTTTATGTAGTTTGTAGCAATTTTAAAAAATGGGCAACCGGTAAAATTAGTAGGAGAGGCAGGTTGAAGTGTGGATTGGGGGCATCATATCTAAAGTGAATAGATCCTCCCCAACTTGCACAAATTGCACAAACTATGTATGATGGTCACTTGCCTTCACTAATTTGTATGAAACAAACCACATTTCTGCAACAAAAATATGTTTTTCCAGTATTGTGAGTCCTCAACTGTCAAATGAAGTTCCAATTGATACAAACGCCACAAAGCTGTTCATTCCTTGTTTCCAAATTCCATACTAGTGTGTACCTGTGTATAATATCAATTACCTTCACAACATGTGCATGATGTCTGTCTATATATACCGTATAGTGTCTGTAGGGATCCTTGAGAGGAGACTATCAGAGCCATCATAGTATGGCACAATGGACAAGCCATTGCCATCAGTTTATCAATGGGTGGATACCTAAGAAGGAAGTGAGCCTGAAAATGGAAGCACAGAGTGGAAGCCAGAGCTACGGTGAAAGAAGCAAAAGCAAGAGACAGAGAGACAAAAGATGTGGAAACTCCAACAGTCACAATGTGTGACTAGCCTTCCCTTTATTCAAATGTCACTAAAGAACAAAGAATGAAGAGACAATGATGGGCGCCTGCCACCTACAGTGTACAAGTGTGTGAGTATGCACTTTTACCCCCAACAACCTCCCACTTAAAGGCGAATGTGCCCTTAGTGAGGAGAGAACAACAAAAGTGACAAAATACAAAAGTACAGAAGTACAACAAGATGAGGAAAGATGTCATCTCATCCGACACCCATCAACTTTCTAAACTCTCCATTGAGAGCGTTTAGTGAACAGATTTGCAAGATTTTGGTCAGTTGAGATCTTGATAAGCTCAAGGGACTTGTCCTCAACAACCTCTCGTATAAAGTGGTAATGCACCTCAATTTGCTTCGCATGGAAGACCTCATAGAATGCGAATGCAATGTAGGGAGAACCACATCAGTAATGCCAAGGTCTGCCACTAGCAACCTAACTAGAGAGCCTCCTTGCAAGCCTCCATGGTTACAACATACCTTGCCTCAGTAGTAGATAGGGCCGTGCATTTCTGCATCCTGGACATCCAAGAAATAGCACATTTTGCAAAGATGAATACATAGCCAAAGGTCGACTTCCTACTATCTATATGTCTTGCATAATCAGAGTCAGTGTAGCCCATAACTCTTGTATTTTGGCCACCGTAACAAATACACATAGCTGTTGCGTCCTTTAAGTACCTCATGATACCCTTGATGATGGCATCCCTATGTCATTTGCCAAGGATAGCCATATAGCGTGCCACAACTCCCACTGCAAATGCTAGTCAAGACGAGTGGCTATCATGGCATACATCGAATTATCCACCACTGCAGATCCATAAGGGATCTTAGCCAGCTCGATCTTTTGCTCATCAAATTGCAGACAATCGGCGTGACTAACCTTCACGTGAGAAGATAAAGGACAACCAATAGCCTTAACGTCCTACAAATGAAACCACTCAAGGACCTTCTAGATGTACTCCTGTGACAAGTAGAGGAGTCCCTTAGAGCGATCGTGTGCAATGCGCATCCCAAGAATATGTGAGGCATGTCCCATGTCCTTCATCTCAAAGCTCTTCTTGAGCTAACCTTTCAAGACATCCAGTGTAAAGAAATACCCTAACACAAAAAAACAAATAGAAACCGTATGACAAAGCATAGACTAATAAAAGAACACAATTATGGTTACGGTAACTCAGAGACAATGAACACAAAAAATAAATGAAGTGATATGACTACTAAATATACAATGCTCATGCAGTAAACACACTATGCAATGAATGAATATTGAACCTCAAACTCCTGTATCCCAAGGATCAAGACAGGGATAATGAGTTGTAGAGTGTGTCGTACTCCGAACAGATCCCAAATCGTAACAAGGTAGCCTCAGGATATTGAACTACAGTAAACGTAGCTTGTGTATGGCTGGACCTAAAGCAGACAATAGTCTAGAGAGAGAGTGTGCAGTAAATGCAGGCTGTAGAGAGAGAAAAACAGCAAACGCAGGTGTTGTAAACAACAAACGCAAACTATGGAGAGAGAAAATCAGCTGAACGAAAACAAAGAGAGAAAATCTGCTGCGACAGGCTGAGGAGGGAGAAATTCTGCTAAGACAGTTTGAGGAGAGAAAAAAACAGCAATGACAACAGGGAGGAGAGAGAAAACTGAGCAGGCGGCAGCTGGAGAGTGATCAGCAACAGTTGATCCACTGTAAACAGCTGCAAACTGCCAGTGGAAGGCTGGAAACAGGCACCAGATTGTAGATGACAGCAAGGGACAGCTGAGACTGCGATATCCTCCGCGAAAGGGGGGTGGGCAGCAAGCTAAAAACACCTGAAACTTGCAAAAACGAGATATCTGACTGAATGGAGGGCACCATATCTATTTTTAGAAAGTTTGGGCCCTCCCAAGAGGGTTTGTGCTTATGGGACACAGACACTCTAGGAACGCATTTCTTTTAAATAAACAAGGTTACTTCATTAATTAAGCATGTTTTGGGGCTGTTTAAGTGAAGCTAATGAATTTTTAGCTCAACATCCAGCCCATCATGAGCACTCCCAGCAATCAACATATCATCCACATAGAGGATCAAAATCATAAGACTGCCATCACGAGCCTTCTTCGTGTATAAATATGAAGCCATATCACTGTGGGAATAATGCATAAAAGCATCAAACTTGTGGTACCATTCCCTAGGTGCCTGCTTAAGGCCATAAAGACCCTTTCGCAATCTGCACAGTGGGTGTACCCTACCAGCGTCTACAAAGCCCTTAGGCCGCTCCATGTAAATGGGGTAGTCATCTTTACAACGCAGGAGAAATAACTTCATCAAAGTTCCCACCATGTTCCTACTTGAAGCCCTTAGCAATCAATCTGGCCTTGTATCCCGACTTGGGGTGTCCATGGGTACTTTTCAACTTGCATAACCATTTGCATGGCAAAGCACGCTTGCCACACCAGAAGGCAAAGGAACCAAATCCCACATATGATTCTCCTACTATGAGTCATACTCTAACCGCATGGCTCTCTCCAAAGAGTAACTATCACCTCTGTGCATGGCCTCATCATACGTAAGAGGCTCACCAACATCTATCACCATCACATTATCCATAGAGGGCTCAAAACCGTACATGTTGTCGTCTATCTCTAGTAGACTGGGCATGTACATCCTCTGGAGCATCAAGGACCTAGGCCACTTGGGCATTAGTTATTATGACAAGCTGTCTAGCTGGCTATATAGTAGCAGGAGGCTTCTCCTAAAATATCACCCTACATACCTCGACAACATGCTCAAGCTGCTTATGCAGTTTCTCCTCATGAAAAACATCATGGATCCGACGGATAACCTTCTGAGCTTGCAGATCCCATAGCCAATAGCCCATCTCACTTACATCTCTGTAACTAAGAAAGATGCATTTCCTAGACTTAGGATCCAACTTATTGCACTTGTCCTTGGATATATCGTAGAAAGCCTCACAACCAAAGATATGCAAATGAGCATATGAGGAGGGTTTTCCAGACTATACCTTCTTTGCAACCTGATAGTCAAAAGCAGTGCATGGAGACCGATTTATCAAGTGTACGGCAGTAGTAACTACCTTAGTCTAAAAATGTTGTGGTAAGCTTGTTTGGCTAAGCATACTACGAACTCGCTCCTGAATTGTTCTATTCATGTGCTTAGTCATACAATTCTGGGGTGGGGTATACGTGGCGGTCAGCTGACATGTAATACCCCTCTCATCACACAAAACTGCTCAAAGGCTTTAGAGACATATTCACCCCCATTGTCTGCTGACCTTAGGCATTTCAGCCTATACTGAAATTGGTTCTCAACCAAAGCAAGCCAATGCTGAAATGTAGCCAAGACTTCTAATTTTTACTTAATAGGATATACCCAAACCTTACGCGTATAGTCATTAATGAAAGTAACGAAATACTTCGTGCCACCTAAGGACTGGTGGGGCATGGGACCACACACATCCAAATAAACAAGAGCCAATGACTCACCCATGTGTATCATACCAGACTTTTTATGCGTATTATGGGTCTCCTTGCCATATAAACAATGATCACAAGACTCAAAGCAATTATAGTCAAGGGGCGGAAAATAATGTAAATAGGTAAGTATTTTCATTTCTTTCAAGGACATGTGCCCAAGGCGACGATGCCACAAAGATACATGTCAAACAGCATCCACTACCAAAATATGGTCAACTAACCCAGATACACGCAAGGAACAGAGAGTATTAGACTTAGCACCATGGGCAATGACAAGATTTCCGCGGATAATCTTCCATGAGAAATCACCAAAAGAAACTATATAACCTGCATCATCCAAAGTGCCACCAAAGATAAGGCTCTTCGTGAGAGCCAGTACATAACATACATCATGAAGAGTAAACATGCAACCTAAACCTAACTACAGTTGGGCATCACCAATATCAATTATCGCCAATGCTAAGTCATTACCCAAACGAACAAATCTAGTCATACTACGATAGGAGTGAAACCACCCTCTGTGAGAGGCCACATGAAAGAAAGCCCCTGAATCTATCAACCGACACTGAGTATACCCTAACAAAGTATCAGTCAGTTGTGAAGTATCAAGAGAAGAAGCTACAAATATGAAATCATCATCAGAATCAATCTACACAACATTAATCTCTTCAATCTTAATGCTTGACTTGCTAGGGACAAAGCTGCAATTATTATTTTTGTCATGTACTTTACCCTTGTCCTTTTCTTTGCGCTTGTCTTCGCGCATTTTATGACACTGTGGCGGCCAAATATGTCATGCTTTCCCACAGTAATGACAAATCAATGAGGATTGACGGCCATGGGACTTACTACAAGACTGTCTACCTGACTAAGAGCGAGACTGTTGAGAGTCTCTCCCACAGCAGACATTACCGCTCCTACCATTATTGCCTCTAACTGTCAAAGTATGAGAGATGTGAGAAGCATCGATATTCTTTTTGTTAACCTCTTCAATCAAGAGTGCACCCTCTACATCTTGCAATTATACCCTATCAGTAGGCACACACAACAGTACAAAATATATCCCATAATTCAGGATATGTAACTAAGAGGAACAAGGGGAGTAGAGTACCCTTGAATTGAATCCCTTGCAAAGACAAATGACTAATGATAGAATGAAACTCATTTAAGTAAGTTGACATAGAAGTGCCCTCCTTCATGCGAAGGTCCATGAGTTGCTTCAGTCAATACATCTAAGAAGCAAAGCTCTGCTAGTCATAGAGTTTGCGAATCTTTTCCCATAAGTCCCATGTGAATTACCCATCAAAGACAACATTATAAAGCACCTGCTTAGAGAGGGGCAATATGATGGTGGACTTACATAGCTCATCTAATTCAATCCAATCCTCTACATCAATAGGTTAGGGCTTGAGACCCTTGTGTTTCAAAGGCCTAACCTGCTTTTTTTGCACTAAAAGTTGTCAAATTTGGGCCTTCCAGTAGTTGTAGTTGGTGCCATCCATCTTGTTAATATTAAAGATAGCACTATCACTCAAGCCACTAGCCATAATGAAGGCAAACAAGTGCACAGACTGTCAAAGAAGGCTGTTGTAATTACTACAAACAGCCTTAAAACCACTGCTAAATCAAGTAGAGATACTAACCAAGAACAAACTCAATGCAAAGAACTGTCAAATGGAGGTGACTGCTTGCATAAATAGTGCAATAAACTGCAATTACAGCATGCTGAAAATGAAGTATAGCAGTAAGAAATCTATGCCAAAGATGGGCAATCACTAACATAAGACAAATTGCAACTACTAGGGAAAGCTCCAACTAGCAATGAGTGAATATGTGGCTGTCACCAAGAAATGTCAAAGAATCAGTGTGTCTCATTGAGATATATCCCAAAGGCATAACCATCATGCATAGAGTGGGTCTCATGGGTAACAGAAGAGACCAACTAAAGGCACAACGGACTGAGGAATGTAACAAAAGCTCAATACATAACCAACCAAGATGCAGACATCACTGACAACATCATGACAAAGATAGGTGCCGGCCCAAGAGGAATGTCAAATCAACCTGTTAGATATGCTCAATGCCGTACCCTCGTAAGGTGCCACCAATGATCTATGGTGCTCAAAGTTGCAAGGCCCCCATTATGAGGAGAAGCCATGTGTGAGTCTAGACATTAGTGGGTCCTAACTTGTATGTCAGATGAGGTCTATGTGATTGGATGCCCAAAAGGTGACCGTTGTGGGTCTAGCCTTTGGGTTAGATAGAGTAGTTAAAGCTGGTAGCAACTCAAGACACACCACATTGAGTTGCAAGGTAAGGAAATTATCAAGGATCCCTATTTTAGATCCAAGGGCCACAAAAGTAGCCCTT